>NC_140179.1:78820848-79075848 GCF_963971535.1 Notolepis coatsorum | reverse complement strand
TGTCCAATAATTTTCGAGATCGCCAAATGATGAGGGGAGGTACACAGGTATACGGGTAATATTAGGAGACATAAATATAGGCAATAAAATTACAGTAAAGATTTTTTTTAATAAGCGGTGTAAACAGTATAATTAACTCTGAATATAAGCATGATGAGCAAGTAAGAAGTGTAATCAAAGGTGCTGATGAGGGTCTGTATGACCTATCAGTTATATTATACGTTACAATAAATATGGTCAGCAACACTTAGAATCTGAATATACAGATATACATATTAACCCTTTCACTGCTGCACTACCAAACGGTTAACCCTTTCACTGTGACAATACACAGAAGGTTAACCCTTTCACTGCCACACAACAGCAGGTTAACCCTTTCACTGCCACACTACAGAAGGTTAACCCTTTACTATCACACTACCGACTGTCTGTAGTGTGACAGTAAAGGGTTAACCTTCTGCAGTGTGGCAGTGAAAGGGTTAAAATGGTTGACGTCCACAGAAATAAGAGACTTGTTGTTAGCCGACAACGTGCAGCCTCTCGACCATCGGTTTACGACAAACGACACTGGAACTTCAAACAAACACTTACGTTCAGAGAGTTCCCAGGTCCCACGACGACGCCAAACTCTTTCCTGATGAAGGTGTTGTTGATCCGGTGGGAGATGTCGAAGAAGGACTTGCCGTAGTCCGTGCTGAGAGGAGGAGACATACGTTTTCATGTAGGAGGTCAAGGCAAAGAGAGGTAGGAGTGAATCAGGATTTCAGTCAAATTCAGTAAAATTCAGGAAGCTAGGGCTGACCTCGATTAGTCGAATAGTCGACTAATCGATCGAAAGGAGCCATATTCGACTGCCAACCTCTTAATCGAATGCAAAAAAAAAGAAAAAAGGTTATAATAAATTTTTTTTTATATATAAATCATTCTTTCCAAAAGCAAAGAGGCCTAGAAGCGTGGGTAACTGCCTAAGAAAACGGGCACAGAGGCACTGAAAGAGGATTTCACTCGTCTAATGAACACACTAGACACATCAAGATGTACAGTATCCATCAGTGGACCAATTGCATGCTTTTGCAGAGGACAAGAAGCCTTCAGTCGACTCCTGCAGACATTAAGCACCCGCCAGGGCCCAAATGGAATGATCCAGCCAAAATATCTCTGGAGCGTAACAGAAAGAAGCATTTTGTATAAAAGTATTCTGTACTTCTGTATGACAACTAATAAAGAAACTAAACTAAACTAACAAAAGAAATTGAAAATGTCAATTAAATTTGTTTTTGCATTCTGGGGGATAGTCGACTACCACAGCCTATACTGTAGGAAGCCAAAAATAACATTTAAAACACCAACACGTACCTGCCTTCAGGTACACACTCCTGAATCAGGACGCCGCTGCTATGAACTAGACTATTAAAAGAATTTAATAAAAAAAAAAAATATATATATATATATATATATATATATATATATATATATATATATATATATATATATATATATATATATATATATATATATATATATATATATATATATATATATATATTATAATATTTTCTTTTTTCTTATCATTCCATTTGGGCTGTGGGGGGTGCTTAATGTCTGAAGGAGTCGACTGAAGGCTTCTTGTCCTCTGCGAAAGCATGCAATTGGTCCACTGATGGATACATCTTGATATTTGTCTAGTCTAGTGTGTTCATTAGACGGGGAAATCCTCTTTCAGTGCCTCTGTGCCTGTTTTCTTAGGCAGTTAGCCTCGCTGGTATGCACGCCATTAGCGTTAGCCACACTTATAGGCCTCTTTGCTTTTGGAAAGATTGACAAAAAAAATATATATATATATTTTTCTTTTGCATTCGACTAAGAGGTTGGCAATTGACTACGGCTCCTTTCGATTGATTGAGTCGTGGTCAGCACTAGTAATTTGTAATCAGATTTGTTATTTGACTTGCCACAAATCTCACCCCACTTATTGTCTAGTGATTGAGTCCGTATTTACAGGTGAAGACTGACCTGAGGAACAGGCTGCAGGGAGACCATCTGGCCGCTTGTATGCGTCTCAGCATTAATGGGCCCCTACCAGTGAATTCACTACCAAAGAGCCCAAGCTTTTCTTTCAAAAGCCCAGGAAAATTAAATGCTCTAAGGCAAAATGTAGCCTATGCCACTGAGACTTCTTAGGTGTAAAGTGCTGTTGTAGTGTTATGATTTGTGTATGTTAGACAGTTAGTATGTTCTATGTATCTATGTCTATGTTTTCTATTTATATTATCTATTAAATCATCTATATCTATGTTCAGTACATATAGTGTACATTTTCTTAAGTGTTGAGGCATGTCATTAATCTAGACATTTACCCTGATTACAACTACACTGCAAAAAAGATTTATCTTATCAAGTGAACATATCTTGTATTTGGTACAATAAGTCCAATATTGAGTAGAATTATCTTGAATTATCTTATCCCACTGGCAGATCATTTAGTTTTTTTTCTGGTTTTTGGCAATTTAACCTTGTTTTAAGAAAACAAGATTACATTGACCAAAATCAGGAAAAGAATAAGCTAAATTATCTGCCAGTGGAATAAGATAATTCAAGATAATTCTACTCAATATTGGACTTATTGTACCAAATACAAGATATTTTTACTTGATAAGATTAAATTTTTTGCAGTGTACAAATATGCAGCTACCTGGGCCTCCAGAGCACTTCTAGTGTCAGCGGACACACGCACCAAAAACATCCTAGCAAATTCACACGCACATAACTCCATGAACATGAATAACCTATCTCCAACAATTCTAAGGTAGTTTTAAGTTATTTCTCCGACAGCGTGCGCTAATATGGATTCCAGCAGCGCGCAGAACAGCGCCGCTGTTGAAATTTATTTTCAGGGGAAACACTGATGGATCCCCATATCTCACAGTGACTCTAAAAAAATTACATTTATTCAAACAGCTATAGGGAGGTGTAGTGTTTACGTCAATGTCTCATTCTCCAACGGACTTACGACCAAAGGGGCTTTCTCTTAGGGCCATTTGAGACCTTTTCGGGCAAGACATGAATATAGACAATATATTATAATATAATATTAATTATATATGTTTTATTGGGACGGTTGGTGAATCCCAAAATCGTCCCGAAAAGGTCTCAAATGGCCCTAAGAGAAAGCCCTTTTTGTCGTAAGTCCTTGGAGAATGAGACCCAAATTGTTTCTGGCCGGTTCGCGTCTATTCTTTCCCCAATACATTTCCAGTTCTGCGTGCGCGTTCTGCAATCTGATTGGCCACGGACATTTCTGGTGCGATCTGATTGGCCACTGACGTTTCTGGTCATGTGACATGTGCGCCCAATCGCGTGACGAGCTGTGTCTTTGCCCATTTCCGGGTCTAACAGCCTGCAAACTACCTAACGCCTAGTTTATCACTGGTTAAGCTTAGGCGACTCTTTCAAAGTTGGTTACGGTTAGAGTTTGGAATCAGGGCTGGTGTTCTATCGCCCTGCTCTAAGACAAACTCTAACCTTAACCAACTTCGAAAGAGTGCCTAAGCTTAACCCGCGAAAGAACTTGCCGGCACACGATTGGGCGCACATGTCACATGACCAGAAACGTCAGTGGCCAATCAGAGCGCAGAAGGCGAACGCGGAACTGGAAATATATTGGGGAAAGAATTCAGGCGGCCGGTTCACCATGCTTGAAATTGCAATGTATTTCCAATGGACACATTTCTAAATCGTCTCGTTTAAAACAAATAAAGCATGAACATTGGCATGGTGTACCTTTCTGTGTGTATTCATCCACAATCTATAGCTCAACATGAAACAATTAGCAATTAATCGTAAAATAATTACGTATAATTTTATTTCAACCAAAAGTGCTTAAACAATAATGTTAGTGAAAGAAGGGAACGCATTGTGTGCAAAAGATGGAAAACTTGCCAATGTTCATGAGGCAGAATTATTACAATAGCTGATAATACATTTTCCCAATGATAAATCCATATACGGGTGGACCGCACGGGAAACTAAAGTGACGTCAGACTACACCTCCCTATTAGATCAAGCTTTGAATATAACAATCTAACAATCGTACGCAGGCAGCTCAATGTAAGCTACTCTTCCCAATATTAACAAAGTACTTACCTGCGATAGAGTCGCGAGGAACCCCCTTCGAGGTAGGAGTCGATCGGAGCACTGATGGTGGATAAGACCAGGATTACCTGCAGGGTGAAAACACGCAAGATGAAATCACCGTCATCTAATTCATGAAAACATCACATTCCAGTGAAGAAAGAAAGGAGTATACTGGGGAGGTAGACCGACTATTAACCCTTTCACTACCACACTACAGAAGGTTAACCTTCCACTACCACACTACTGACGGTTAACCGTCTGTACTGTGGTAGTGAAAGGGTTAACCTTCTGTAGTGTGGTAGTGAAAGGGTTAACCTTCTGTAGTGTGATAGTAAAGGGTTAACCTTCTGTAGTGTGGCAGTGAAAAGGTTAACCCTTTGTTGTGCTGCAGTGAAAGGGTTAACCTTCTGTATTGTCACCGTGAAAGGGTTAACCATTTGGTAGGGTGGTAGTGAAAGGGTTAAGGTCACGGATCCATGTAGGGCTGGGAGGTAGACCGAACATGGATCCGTGCAAAGGCGTGGACTTTTATTTGACCATCTATGATAAGAATTGTACAATTATGCGTGTATTGAACCAATATTACGCTCATTTCCCAGTTTAATATTTTAATCGCTGTGGTCCCATGATCCACGAACACTGACAATTGTGTTTGTGGGGATGACTGACAGAGCCGGAGGTACAGGGTCTCTGCGGTGGTACAGTAGGCGTGTTAGACCTCTATATACCCAGCTAACCTAGTGCTTAGACCTCTACACTATATACCCAGCTAACCTAGTGCTTAGACCTCTACACTATATACCCAGCTAACCCAGTGCTTAGACCTCTACACTATATACCCAGCTAACCCAGTGCTTAGACCTCTACACTATATACCCAGCTAACCCAGTGCTTAGACTTCTACACTATATACCCAGCTAACCTAGTGCTTAGACCTCTACACTATATACCCAGCTAACCTAGTGCTTAGACCTCTACACTATATACCCAGCTAACCTAGTGCTTAGACCTCTACACTATATACCCAGCTAACCTAGTGCTTAGACCTCTACACTATATACCCAGCTAACCTAGTGCTTAGACCTCTACACTATATACCCAGCTAACCTAGTGCTTAGACCTCTACACTATATACCCAGCTAACCCAGTGCTTAGACCTCTACACTATATACCCAGCTAACCTAGTGCTTAGACCTCTACACCACCCAGACACTCCAGTGCTTAGACCTCTACACCACCCAGTGCTTAGACCTCTAAACTACCCAGTGCTTAGACCTCTACACTACCCAGTGCTTAGACCTCTACACTACCCAGTGCTTAGACCTCTACACTACCCAGTGCTTAGACCTCTACACTACCCAGCCTCTCCAGTGTTTAGACCTCTACACCACCCAGACGCTCCAGTGTTTAGACCTCTACACCACCCAGACGCTCCAGTGTTTAGACCTCTACACTACCCAGCCGCTCCAGTGTTTAGCCCTCTACACTACCCAGCCGCTCCAGTGTTTAGACCTCTACACTACCCAGCCGCTCCAGTGTTTAGCCCTCTACACTACCCAGTGTTTAGACCTCTACACTACCCAGCCGCTCCAGTGCTTAGACCGCTACACTACCCAGTAGGGCTGTCTTAAATATTTCGAAGCTTCGAAGCTTCGTTCGATGGGCATGGTATTCGAATATGAAAATAAAATTCGATTATGTTTTTTTTTTTTTGCAAAATCAACTCTGCCTCTCTTTGTTAATTACAACAAGCAATGCCACTTATCGATTTCACACAGTTATCCATAATTATTGATACATCGATATTGGTCTCAGCCATGTGGACCGCCCTACCCAAAGCTGTAAAGGAATGTGAATCACTACCCACTTTCAAAACCACTCTCAAAGAGCACCTACAGGAGACTGCAATTCGAAACTGGCCCCTGTAAATGTACAGTAAATGTCCTAACCCAATAATACACAAGACCCTCTTCTTGGGACCAAGTAAGGTTTTGTCGATATTCCAATGTACAGTTTTGCTTGTACAGTTGTACAGTTTCCCCCACCCTGCCTACCCAAATTGAAAATGGGGGACCCTGATGTAAACAAGACAAAAGTCTCTCTCTGGTCTGCATCCCCTTAACAATTGTGTGTATTGAGCTGTACTGTATTGTACCCATTCTGCAATCTGTTAATAAAGTTTTCAATCAATCAATCAAGCCTTAATGTTGAGAGTGTAAGATTCACTGTAAATGACCAGAGAGTTTGTGTACCTTTGGGTCAGGTATTACATGTATGTTGTAAAGGTCATGGAACATGGGTCAGGTATTACATGTATGTTGTAAAGGTCATGGTATGTTGTCTGTTCCAAACGTTATACGGCTGCCGATTAATGCATACATTTGTTACTTGATTAGTTGTTTTTATGTTGTGATTTCCTGAAAAATGTACATCTAACAACTAAGAATTAGCCACAAGCTAAGCTAAGAAGCATTGTAACACACTATGTGCAATAATATGTATTTTTAACGTGACCTTTTTGTGTGTGTGTGTGTGTGTGCTTGTGTGTGTGTGTGTGTGTGTGTGTGTGTGTGTGTGTGTGTGTGTGTGTGTGTGTGTGTGTGTGTGTGTGCTTGTGTGTGGAGATGTTCTTATCTATACAATGATAAAGATAAAGGCCTCGAGTCCTCTACTCTCCGATACTCATCCGATACCTCTCTCTCTCCATCTCTCTAGCTCTCCACTCCCCCCCTCCCTCTCTAGCTCTCCACTCCCCCCTCCCTCTCTCTCTCCACTCCCCCCCTCCCTCTCTCTCTCTCCACTCCCCCCTCCCTCTCTCTCTCTCTCTCTCTCTCTCTCTCACAGAGGAAGTTATTGCATCACACCGTCTGTTAGTTGCACTTGAGACATCAAGAAATGGGAAGTTTGTGGTGCAAATTAAAATTACACTTGCAGAGACTTATTGTTACAAGACAATACCGTCCGTATAGTGTAGGGCCAGCCTATGTAATAAATACTCTATAGTGTAGGGCCAGCCTATGTAATAAATACTGTATAGTGTAGGGCCAGCCTATGTAATAAATACTCTATAGTGTAGGGCCAGCCTATGTAATAAATACTGTATAGTGTAGGGCCAGCCTATGTAATAAATACTCTATAGTGCAGGGCCAGCCTATGTAATAAATACTGTATAGTGTAGGGCCAGCCTATGTAATACATTACTAACATGTGACAATAGTTGTTAACATCAGAAATAATTATTTCAAAGTCAGTAAACATGATGTGACCTCCATACTGTAGTGTAGGCTACAGATAGGTGATGATAATGATGAACACCATACTCACCCCTGTGCCGTCACCCACCCAGGTCAGAGTAAAACTGGAGCCATCATCACCATTAAACCCTGTCTAGGAGAGAGAGAGAGAGAGAGAGAGAGAGAGAGAGAGAGAGAGAGAGAGAGAGAGAGAGAGAGAGAGAGAGAGAGAGAGAGAGAGAGAGAGAGAGAGAGAGAGAGAGAGAGAGAGAGAGAGAGAGTGAGAGAGAGAGAGAGAGAGAGAGAGAGAGAGAGAGAGAGAGAGAGAGAGAGAGAGAGAGAGAGAGAGAGAGAGAGAGAGAGAGAGAGAGGGGGGGGAGTGAGAGGGGGAGGGAGAGAGACAGACAGAACAGACAGACAGACAGACAGACAGACAGACAGACAGACAGACAGAGAGAGAGAGAGAGAGAGAGAGAGAGAGAGAGAGAGAGAGAGAGAGAGAGAGAGAGAGAGAGGAAGAGAGAGAGAGAGAGAAACTCACACACACATACATCTTACATAGTAGTACCGTATATCTTACATTAGTACCATATATTTGTACAGTATGTCTTTAAATGTCTTGATGAATTGAAAATGGAGGACCCTGATGTAAACAAGAGGAAAGTCTTTCTCTGGTCTTCATCCTCTTAGCAGTTGTTTGTATTGAGCCGTACTGTATTGTATTCTGCAATCTGTTAATACAGTTTTCAATCAATCAATCAATCTAAACCAAAGTTATAATAGTGATAGACTGATCTAAACTCAAGTGGGTTTACACGTTTGCAAGTATATGGACCATAAGAAATAACTTGTTCCCCATACAAAAGTAACTTTAGGTAAACTTCATGTGTGGTCATCATTCATTCATTCATTCATTCATTCATTCATTCATTCATTCATTCATTCATTCGTGGTATATATTGGGTATTGCCACACATGATATCCAATAATAGCATCTAAACACATTCCCTAAATCAACTGACAAACCCCGTATAGGCCGCATCTTGCGCCGTCTCACCTCATGCGTATTGTGATCCAGCACTTGGTGTTGGGCTGCGGTCAGAGCGACCCGACAGGAGGGGAAAGCGGGACCACGGGAAGCCTTGCCCGCGCTGCCGGTGTCCCCGGTGTCCCTCTTTGGGCTGCCGGTGTCCCCGGTGTCCCTTTTTGGGCTGCCGGTGTCCCCGGTGTCCCTCTTTACGCGTGAGGAGGAGCGCACTTCATCGTGGCCCGCCTCGCCCTCCTCCTCATCTTGCTGAGTCCGGTGGAAAGTCACCGTTCTCCGGTTGTTTCGGTGATGATCTCTGCTGCCCTGACCCCGGGCTGCACCCAGAAGAAGAAGAAGAAAGACGCACATCACGCCACTAAGGACCACCGGGAGTCTGCAGGTCATGTCGGTTTGGTTCTGGGGGAGGAGGGGGGGGGGTCCCACAAAAACGCGCTCCAGTGAATAATCTCTAATGAGCCGCTGACTTGATGCTGCTGTACCGCTCCGGGGCGCTGAGTGATAATAATAATAATAATAATAAGTGTCGCAGTGAAAGTAGTTAGGAGGCGGGACCTGCAGGTCATTAACCCTTTCACTGCCACACGACAGAAGGTTAGGTTAACCCTTTACTATCACACAACTTGTGTTTTGATAGTAAAGGGTTGTGTGATGTAAAGGGTTAATCTTCTGTTGTGTGGCAGTGAAAGGGTTTAACCGGCTGTCGCCGTGGCAGTGAAAGGGTTAACCTTATGTGTATTGTCGCAGTGTGAAAGGGTTAACATAATAACAGGTGCTCCAGCCCGCATCATCCAGGCAGTTGGAGGAGTTGGAGTGAAATCGAAATGCACCACCACATGGCTATAATAATCAAACGGTAGAAGAAGCAAACAAATAAATAATAATAATAAACTGCCTGTGGTCATTAATTAATAAATCGACGTTTATTATCCATCGTCTTCTAAACCTAAACAGGTTAGTGGTGGTGGACATATCTGAACCGTAGAGGGCGCCATTGACATGATGAGGGTTTTTCAAGTTATTGCCTTGATAACAGAAATCAGTCATTCTTTTCCAGAAGCTTTTATACCATTATTATAGCCTACTGAAAATGTGGTCATTTTTTTTGTTTGTGCCGATAATACCACTGCCATTATAGACGAGTGTATCTGAAAATGTGTCGCCACATAAACCTGTGAAAGTCACCATAAAACCCAGTGCTTTGTGCCACACAGAGAAGTGTTGCCATGGCGATACGGTTTAGTTTAATTTAGTTTATTCGGATCCCCATTAGCCATTGCCACAGCCCTCACAATGAAGTGCTCTCTTTAGGGTCTCTGAGCTTGAAGAGAATATTGGGCCAGTGAAGGTCAGGGTTGAATATTTGCCTGAGATATCACACCATCAACATTCCCACCCAAACCAGAAGTCACTATAACCTGCCTGTCACTGGGAAGCAATGATGCTAGCATTGTACACAGTAAGTGTAAAACAGTGTAGCGAGTCTGTAAACATAATTAGACACAAAAGGACAACTCTTATTTTTTTTATTCACTTACCCTCAGCTGCCAGAGTCGTACTTTTCCTGTTGACTTGTTGTACAGAATGTATAAGTCGCTTTGGATACCCACTAGGAATGCAGCAATATATCAGCCTGATTTGGGTTGATATCAGACTGATTTGGGTTCATATCAAACTGATTTGGGTTGATATCAGGCTGATTTGGGTTGATATCAGACTGATTTGGGTTGATAACAGGCTGATCTTGGACCCAATCAGTGATCCAAATGTAAACAAACAGGTAGCCCCACCACCAAAAGATAAATAAAGAAAAATAGCAATGGAAATAGTTTTTTATTCTCCTTTGGTTTTCTTCTTTTGCATTCTGTGGCAAATTTTGTTGTTGTTGTTGTTTACATTGGTAATGTTTGTAAACACAGAAGTAAGATGGACCAGTTCAATTCGCAAGACCACTTGTTCACACATGCAATGAGTACAGTCCTTTTCTACTAGGGGTGTAACGGTACACAAAACCACGGTACGGTACGTACCGCGGTTTTGAAGTCAAGGTTCGGTACAGGTTTTCGGTACAGTGGGGGAAAGTTTGGCTTTCCATGTTCCACTCAGGGGTGATGTAGTGTGCAGTAACTAATCTTGTAGGGCTGTCAACGAATATTCAATGTTGAAATTAATAATCGAGTTTTGAACCTTAGGTCCAGTACTGAAACGGTTCGGTACGGATATGTGTACCTTTACACCCCTATTCCTATGGATGTGAATCTTGAGAAGGTTTGATGTTTATGTAAAAGATGCACCTATATTATAATTCTCAATGGTTAGGAACATTATGAAAAGCACATTTTCCATCAACAAATCAAACTCTTTAAGAATGTGAAGAGGCCTATACCCCAAATGTACTGTAAAAAAAAAAAAAAAAAACACAAACCAAATAAAGCACAATTGGAATATGTCCAATTGCATTTTTATGGCCAATAGACCTATCTCAAACCCTGCCCCTTTTCTTGATCCACCAATCACAGCTGTCGCTTACCTCAGACAAACTTTGTTTGTACGAGGAAGTCTGAGGTAAGCGACAGCTGTAATTGGAGGATCAAGAAAAGAGGGCAGGGTTTGAGATAGGTCCATTGTGTTGCACGATTTTAGAGCTGCCTTTTTTGTGACCTTGAGCGGATGCTGCTTAAAGTGCAAGTGAAACAACAGAATAACACTAAGAAGGATTTTGTTTATAAAACAAATAAGTAGTTAATTTCTCCCTTAATTGAGATGGATGAGTCCTTCACTGGTTACAGGTTGTGTTGTGACCCCCTACAGCACACTGGTTACCACTCAACCGTCAGAGGATGTGCATGTCTTGACAATATTGACCCATTTTGTAAAATCGCATTTGTACAAAAGATTCTTACAACAATCCTGCCGATATGATCAAGGTTAACCGGTCATCTATCTTCTGGTCACCTCTCTCTACCTGCGAGTTAAGAAGACTTGCACTTGGTTACAAATCTTCAAATGGAAGATTAAAAGTTGATTAAAAGTTGACAGTTACTTAGTTAAGTATTCCATTATGCAACACAGAAAGGAAGCAGCATACAGGCCTCTGGTTACTGTAGCCTATGATGTCATCACTGCCATCAGTAAGATATGATGTCATCACTGCCATCAGTAAGATATGATGTAATCACTGCCATCAGTAAGATATGATGTAATCACTGCCATCAGTAAGATATGATGTCATCACTGCCATCGGTATCAGTAAGATATGATGTCATCACTGCCATCAGTATCAGTAAGATATGATGTAATCACTGCCATCAGTATCAGTAAGATATGATGTCATCACTGCCATCAGTATCAGTAAGATATGATGTCATCACTGCCATCAGTATCAGTAAGATATGATGTCATCACTGCCATCAGTACCAGTAAGATATGATGTAATCACTGCCATCAGTAGCAGTAAGATATGATGTCATCACTGCCATCAGTATCAGTAAGATATGATGTCATCACTGCCATCAGTACCAGTAAGATATGATGGCATCACTGCCATCAGTATCAGTAAGATATGATGTCATCACTGCCATCAGTAAGATATGATGTCATCAGTAAGCCTATGAGACCTCGCATTGATAAAGTAAACATTCCTATTGTTTTAGCTCTTCAAATAAAACAAGTTCGACTACCAGTTCTTGTTTTTTCGGTTGTGACTACATCTCTGTAGAAACAGAGGCAACAGCCATTGCTGAACCATTCATATTAAACTGTCTCTGGGTCCAGGTCCACAGCGGGCGAGGGGAGTCCTGTGTCCGTCCACCCAACAGGTCCATCCCGTGTGTTTTCAAGGTTTTTCTGGGAAAACAGATGACACGACAACGCAGTCCCTCAGGAACCAGTGCGTTTGGTGACAGGCGACCTCCTCTGACGGCTGCTGCACGAGGAGGGGGCTCGTCTCTGTGTCTGGTGGTCGGTCGTGTGGTACGTCAAGCTGTCGCCTTGGACATACATCAGACCGCCGATCGAATCCACCATTCCAAAGATGGCAGCGAGGACCGTCAGTGCCGTCCCGATGAAGTACATCTTGAGGAGATCCGTCATCATCATGGCTCCGCAGTGTATAAGCGTAATGTTTCCCCTGTAGAAAAAAATTATTAATACAATTAAATAAATAAGTTGCAAACGGATGCAGTGGTAAAACTAAATAGTTATTAACCCTTTCACTGCCGCACCACCAAACGGTTAACCCTTTCACTGCGACAATACACAGAAGGTTAACCCTTTCACTGCCACACGACAGCCGGTTAACCCTTTCGACCGTCAGTTGTGTGATAGTAAAGGGTTAACCTTCTGTCGTGTGGCAGTGAAGGGGTTATTGCCAACAACCACCAATATAAATATATAAAATACAAATATATAATAATAATAAATAAATATGGCGGCTAGGTGGTGTAGTGGGCAAGGCACTCGCCACCAATGTGGAGACGCTGGGTTCGCGTGTTCGAATCCAGCTCTCCACATTGTTTTCAGTTTAGCTGGTCGTCCGCAGTAATACACATTGGCCGTATTACGGGGAGGGAAACTGATGGGTGGGGACTGGGCGTTGTGGACCGCGTCTCCTACAGGTCGGTTGGTGCGCCTGCGCAGTAGAATCAGGAAGTGTCGGGGGCAGCGTGAGCCTCCCACGCGTTACTCCTCGCCACTGAGAGATCGAGCTGCGCAGGTGAAAAGATGCGACTGCTGTTACCTCAAGTACCGGAGGGGACTTGTGCTATGTATGACTTAGTCCACATTGCAGCTGGCTTGTGGGAGGCAAGAAACAGCGTTCATGACAGGGGAGGGTTGAATTGGATGATACGAAATTGGGATGGGAGAAAAATATAGAAAAAATGGGAGAAAAAGTGGATCAAAAAAAAATAATAATAAATAAATATAAAAAGTGAACAAGATCCACACTGCCTTCAGTATCACTAAGCCTATGAGATCTCACATTGATAAAAATGTTTTGTGCGCCATTTCTTTAAAAAATCCTACATACAATAATGTACTATAGACCACTATGAATTTCAATCATGAAAATGTATATACGCTTATTGAAGGATAGGTTCCCTATCCTGACCTTATTAAAATATTGTTTTCCTTCATTTTTAATTGTGCATAGCTCAACCTCACAGCGTTATTGTTGATAAGCCTACCTCACCACTGCAGTTTCCTATGTGGACATAAACACAGTCCAATGGGGCAATCGTCTAGGCCTTCAAAAAACATGATGAATCTACTTAAAAAAAAAAGAAAAAAAAAGTTAACTATCATCAACGGGACTGCTAGTGTTACAGTAGATTACTTCCTGTGTAATTTATTTCAACTAAAATGTAGGAACACAACTTCCAAGAGAACAAACTTGCGGAAGTGCACAATTATGTCAATAAAACCTGATAGAAAGGATGCTTTGTGGCCATTTTTTCGGCAGAACATGTGACATGTCCCAGTGAGTATACTGTGAGTTTCTTGCTTTTGAAATGTAGATTCATCATGTTTTTGTGACGGCCAAAAGTATATGTTTTAAGCTCACCGAGAAGCTGCAGCAGTGGGGTACGTTTCACAATACTAAAGTCATCAGTGAGGTTGTGCCATGCACGATTATAAACGATTGGAAACAACATTTTAATAAGGTCTGTGTTGAAAAATAGTGAAACTCTTGACAAATAAAAAGGCGGGTAAATTGTGTTTCTGTGGGTTAACCCTTCATTACATCCCTGGTTGCAAAAGTGGCAAGTAGCCTCTAGTACTCTCCCTCAGGTAGAGCCTACTGTACTTTAGTGGTAGACCTATTGATGTCAAGAGGAGCTTTATATGCCTATTTCCACCTGCTGTTTTACTCCAAATACATTCATGATAGAAGATCAAACTCTTCAAGGGTGTATGTGAATATGTCTGGGTCTGGTGGGCCCACAACATGGGTATTAAACAATGAAGCCATAACAATGCATGTACAAATACTTAACAGATGTTACATCAATAAATGTGCTATTTGTTTTTTGTTCGTTTTTCCCCATTACAATCAAATTCCACACTTTCGGATTATATGTAATATAAATGTGAAGGGGTTTTAGGTAAAAAAAAAAAATCATTCGTTGTACAATTTATCTTTTAGTAAACATTGGAAACGGGTCCCACAGACCCAAACACATGGGTTAAAAAAGACAAAACAAAAAAGCAAGCATTTAGATGAGATATTTCTGAAATGTGGGCCGGTCAATTTGAAGAGGAAGCAATTATTTAGCATATGAATGAGCATCAATCCATTAATCCCCTTGTTGTGAATGTCATTATATGTCATAAGATTAATTGAAAATGGGGGACCCTGATGTAAACAAGACGAAAGTCTTCCTCTGGTCTGCATCCCCTTAACAATTGTGTGTATTGAGCCGTACTGTATTGTACCCATTCTGCAATCTGTTAATAACATTTTCAATCAATCAAACATACACAATTAGTATTACACATGCATTTTTAAAACACGTGATCGATGTGTGGCCTTTTACTTACGGCACTTAAATAGCCTAACCAGCAGAGTAGCAGACTGTCGTGTTATTAATACTGTTATACTTTTAAATCAACGTCTTCCTTCTCGGTGATCGATCAGAGGAGCATGTGCCCAGTGGCGGTGATGACGAGCGTCTGCGTGGAAACACACCCACCGCGTCTTGTTTAACTTTTAACAGTATGGCACGGACAGTTTATATTATAGAAAGTATGACTATGGTCCGTACTAGCTACTGCCAATCAATATTTTAGTATCGCATACAAAATACAAAGCTGATCGAGCCTCACCCGCTTCACACAATGTCTTTAGTTCGATTCCCGACGGCGATTTTCTTTTACGATTCCTTTTGCTCGATTCCCCAAGAGCTTGGCTTACATTCTGATGTTTTGTTTTCCGTGAAACTATAGATATATTACTATATATCCCCGACTTTGTTAATGGCGAAACTCCTGGCTTTAAAAGTCCACTCTGTGCCGTTGCGAGGAGGGATCATGTGACGCTTCGGTATAGGAGACAGAGTTATAGAGACTGATATGATGATGATGATGATGATGACATGATCACGCCTTAACTGGGAATTTCCTGCACCGCACAATACAGTATAGTCATGGGCCATGAGTCATGGCTATTAACAAAGAAAAAAGAGAATGGACATCTCAACAATTTGATTGCAGATGTTGTACGTATATTATATTTCTGTATGTATATTTGATATTTCTCTCCCACCCACCCAGCCCCTCCTCCTAATGTACAGTCTCCTCCCCATCATATATATTCTCTGTTAGGATCTATGGGTAACAGTACTGTATATTTGCATATCGTATATGTCACAAATGTAACATATACCTGTATGTCATGTATGTCCCTATGCCATAAATGTCATGATGTCATATATGTTGTGTATGTCATAAATGTCACTATGAATTGAAAATGGGGGACCCTGATGTAAACAAGACGAAAGTCTTTCTCAGGTCTGTATCCCCTTAACAATTGTGTGTATTGAGCCGTACTGTATTGTACCCATTCTGCAATCTGTTAAATAAACAGATTTGAAATTGGAGGTGGGGGGGGGGGGGGGGGGGGGGGGGTGGGTAGGGGGGGACACACACACACTGTACATTGGAATACTGACAAAGCCATACTTGGTCATTTACTGTACAACTGGGTTAGGACATTTGTAGGGGCCAGTTTCGAATTGCAGTCTCCCGTAGGTGTTCTTTGAGAGTGTTTTTGAAAGTGGGTAGTGAGTAAGTCCCTTGTTTGAGCCGAATCTGGGTTTAACATGATTTGTGGAGCTCCCTCTGGTGTTGTGATCATGGTATTCACTGACCTTTGGGAAGTATTTTGACATGTACATGGGTACCTTGGTTGTGTAGTGTATCTTGTAGACCAGGCCCATTGCAAGTTGCTGTACTCTGTCGTCTACTAGCCATCCTAGGTTGTCAAAGTGGGCAGGGGTGAGGTGGGTTCTAGGAGTAAGGTCAAGCAGTAGTCTGACCAGTTTGTTTTGTGATGTTTGTAATTTTGTTTTTAGCGCCTGTAGATCATTGTGCTAGTCTGATACACAAGCTTGAGACGTGACGGCCCCCGTACTACTCTGACGTCACTCAGGAAGTAAACACTGGTCATATAGCACTAGACTGTAACGTATCGTCCCTGTAAGATACTTGTATTAAATACCCATCTACGCCCACCTGCCTACCTCTCGTTCTTTCTACATGGTGTCAGACGTTGTGGACACAGTAGTCAACCCGCGTCCGAAAGTGAAAAGCGAAGGTTTAGGAGGTAGCCTATAACTAGTATATATAACGTGCGAGGAATAACGCGCGAGGACTCACGTTCAGCATGGCGGAAGGATTCCGCAAACCAGGCCCACTCGTGTTTGACAGCCACGTCGCGGAGAATTGGAGAATATTCGAGCAAGAGTATGATATATTCATTGCTGCCGCACACTATGACAAGCCGCCTCGCTCTCAAGCCTTCATCTTGCTAAACCTGGCTGGCTCTGAAGCCATAGAACGGGAACGGGCATTCGTATATGGACCAGCCCTGTACGATGGAGATGACGAGCAGGGAGAAGAAATAGTCCCCGCCCAATCAAGAGAAGACCCGGAGTGTTTGAAGAGGAAATTCCGTGAGTTATGCAATCCACAAACAAACGTCACTATGGAAAGGCACAAGTTTAATACAAGGAGCCAGAAACAAGATGAGACTATTGAAGCTTATGTCAGTGATTTAAAAATCAAAGCAAAGAGCTGTCAATTTGGAGATTTGCGCGAAGAGCTAATCAAAGATAGACTTGTGTGTGGCATAATAAATGATGGCATGAGGAAGCTACTACTCCGTGACAGCAAACTAACTTTAACCAAGGCAGTGGAGACATGTCAGATCCACGAAATGACAGAACAACACACTAGGACACTGGCTGCACCAAAGCAAAGCACAACCAATGTAGATAGCCTACGGCACAGAATAAAAGAACGTGTTTACAAGAAGAAGCCAAATACAGAACACTCAACTCGGTCCATAGCCAGCTGCAGCAACTGTGGAGGCAGCCATGAGCCCAGACGAGAAAGGTGCCCTGCATTCGGCAAACAGTGTCACGGATGTGAGAAAATGAATCATTTCAAGCAGTACTGCAAATCCACTCCAGGGAATCACAGAGACAATCCACAGCACCAATACAGAAAAAAGCACGCTGTGAACCAGGTTGACAGAACAATATCGTCAGGCGACAGCGACGATTCGTTCTACTGTGATGGAGTCACAGTAGTGACAAACACAGTCAATACTGTGGGATCACCAGCGACACAAAAGAGTGAAATATTCTGCAGAGTCCAGGTCCACGGAATCCCCGTCGAGCTCAAAGTGGACACTGGAGCCAAGTGCAACGTGATATCTCGCAAAACGTTCAACCAAGTGAAATACAAAGAGAGAGTGGATCGCTCCAGGACAGCGAGGCTGGTTGCCTACGGAGGAAATGAAATACACACATTGGGGACAGCAACCCTAGCATGCTACATAACAGATAAGTCCCACTCCCTACAGTTCCACGTGGTGCAACAAGACGTCCAGACGCTGCTGGGTTTACAAGACAGCCTTAGCATGGGACTGGTCACACTCAGTAAGGAGATACACCAGCTACATCTGACAGACGAGGAAAACTTTTCACACAAGATGTTCTCGGAATATTCAGACCTCTTCAAGGATGAGGTGGGTAGGCTCCCCTACACCTACTCCATGAAAATCGACCGAGAGGCCACGCCTGTCGTCAGGCCAGCACGCCGGATCCCAGTCGCTATGCGAGAGAAGGTTAAGATGGAACTGGACAGAATGGCAAGCACAGGCATCATAACACCAGTCTCAGAACCCACTGAGTGGGTATCTTCAATGGTAGCAACCCACAAGAAGAACTCAGACGACATACGCCTCTGCATTGATCCACGAGACCTAAACAAGGCGCTCAAACGCCCACATCACCCAATGCGCACTGTGGAGGAAGTAGCAGCGCACATGCCAAACTCAACCGTGTTCTCAACACTGGACGCCAAGAACTCTTTTTGGCAAATACCGCTGGATCACAAATCATCGCTACTGACTACATTCAGCTCGCCATTCGGACGATTCCGTTTCCTCGGAATGCCCTTTGGCATAAGCAGCGCCAGTGAAGTCTTCCAACACACAATGGAGCAAATTTTCGCAGGATACCCCTGTGCAGTGATAGTCGATGACATTATCGTTGGAGGAAGCAGCGAGAAAGAGCATGATGAAAATCTCAAGAAAGTCCTCGACAGAGCATGTGAAGTCAACTTACGGCTCAACTCCAAGAAATGCAGGTTCAGACTGAAAGAAGTTGGCTACGTTGGACACCTGTTCACAAGTCAGGGTCTTAAGCCAGACCCATCAAAGACGCAAGCGATCAGCGAGCTGCCTGCACCAGAAGATGTAACGGCTCTGCAGAGATTCCTCGGCATGGTAAACTACTTGGCCAGGTTTGTCCCAAACTTCAGTGAAATCTCAGCCCCCTTGCGACACCTAACGCACCATGACACGGAATGGTGTTGGTACAAGCAGCACCAAGACGCATTTGATGCGCTGAAACAATGTCTCTCAAACCCACCCACGCTGATGTACTACGACGTCCGCAAGCCTGTCACACTCACGTGCGATGCTTCCCAGTATGGCCTAGGCGCGGCGTGTCTACAGGACGGTGTCCCAGTCGCTTATGCATCCCGCACCTTGACGGAGACGGAGAGGCGATACGCACAGATCGAGAAGGAGCTTCTCGCAGTAGTGTTCGCGTGCTCCAAGTTTAATGACTACGTATACGGAAAGCACATCCTAATCGAAACAGATCATCAACCGCTGGTCACCATCCTGTCAAAGCCCCTACACACGGCTCCAGCCAGACTGCAGCGTATGATGCTTAGACTCCAAAGGTACGATTTTGAGCTGAGGTATAAGAAGGGGAAGGACATGTATCTCGCGGACACGTTGTCACGTGCTCCCAGACAAACCACAGACCGGCTTAGTGGTGAAAAGACAGACTTTGAGGTCATGGCAGTGAGACACATTTCCTCATCACGCCTGAACGAGCTCAAGGAACACACAGAAAGGGACCCAACCCTGCAGAAAATATGCAACATCATCAACCACGGATGGCCTGCGAGGGAGTCGACACTGCCGGCAGGGGCTCGCCAATACTTTGCATTCAGAGATGAGCTCACAATCGACGATGGCGTCATCATGAAGGGCTCAAGAGCCGTCATTCCCAAATCACTGCAAATGGACTACATCACGATCCTGCACAGAGGCCACCCTGGCACAGAGTCGACCAAGCGCAGGGCGAGGGACATTGTGTTTTGGCCTGCCATGGCGAAGGATATCGAGGAGAAAACGGCATCATGCCACGTCTGCAACAGCACAAAACAACACCAACAAAGGGAGCCACTCAAGCTGCATCCCATTCCAGACTTACCGTGGTCAACCGTGGCGACCGACATCTTCGAGTGGAATGGACGTCACCACCTAGTGCTGGTCGACTCATACTCAGGTTGGTTCGAGGTGGACCTGCTGCGTGACATCACATCCAACACAGTGATAACAAAACTGAAAAGACACTTCGCTGTGCATGGAGCCCCACACAAAGTAATATCGGACAACGGGGCCCAGTACACAAGCCAGCGCTTCAAGGAGTTCGCCTCGGCCTGGGACTTCGACCATGTGACCAGTAGCCCGGAGTTCCCGCAGGCGAATGGACTAGCAGAGAGAGCTGTGCGCAGCGCAAAGCAACTCATGGAGAGGTCCAGACGGGACGTCTTCCTAAATCTGCTCAACCTCCGTAACGTTCCACGTGACCAGTCACTTGGGTCACCGGCTGAGCGGCTCATGTCAAGACAGACACGTACCACCCTACCCATCTGCAAGACACTACTGGTTCCTAAGGCGAAGGACAACAAGATGATCAAAGCACAGCTCGAGAAGAAACGCAACATTCAGAAGTCGTGCTATGACAGATCAAGCAGGCCCCTCCAGCCACTGGCCCAGGGACATGTAGTGAGGTTACAGACTCCACGTGGATTCGACCGGATGGGCACAATCAAGAGCATCTGTAAGGAACCAAGGTCCTACGTCGTGGAGTCAGAAGGAGGAGAGTACAGAAGGAATCGGAGACACCTTCTTCCCGTCTCGGAACCGGAACCGCCACAGGGTGACCTCAGCGACCCCTGCGACCCCGATATCACTCTCCAACCTCCGACTGGCCAACCCGAAGGCAACAGTCACCCTGTCACCGAGAAGGCAGACGCTCAACAACACGCCCAGATACAAGAGACTGTTCAAAAGACTAACCCGCACACTCAGTCTCCGTACATCTCACGGGCAGGCCGCGTCTGCAGGCCAAACAGCAGATATATGTAGTGTTTGTCACAAGGACTGTTAAGAAAAAAAAAAAAGAAAAAAAAAGGAGTAATGATGTTCATACTATACACCTGTTGTGTATTACCACTTGAAGTACAGTTAACCTGTGGTTTGTTCAAATAGCCACATGCTAGATATTAATAGTAATCACTTCATGGCGTAATTTGTTATAGCCTACTAGCCTGTAGAGCATTGTTAGTATTTACATTAGAGCACAACTTAAGAGGAAGGATGTAGATCATTGTGCTAGTCTGATACACAAGCTTGAGACGTGACGGCCCCCGTACTACTCTGACGTCACTCAGGAAGTAAACACTGGTCATATAGCACTAGACTGTAACGTATCGTCCCTGTAAGATACTTGTATTAAATACCCATCTACGCCCACCTGCCTACCTCTCGTTCTTTCTACAGCGCCTTTGAGGTGCTTTGGTACCATGAGGTGCAAGCATAGTTGTAGTACCCTTGAATGAGTGCTCCTGCCAGAGTCTTCAGGGTATTCTTGTTTACCAGAGAGGAGATCCGGTACAAGAATCTGGTTCGTTGGTTGACTTTTTTTTATTACATTGGATGCCATTTTGTCACAGGAAAGATTTGCCTCTAGGATGGAACCCAGGTATGTAATTTCATCTTTCATTGTGACAATATTGTCACCCACTGTAACTGAGAAGCCGTCGGTCTTGCTGAATTTGTTACTTGAACCGAAGAGAATGGACTCTGTTTTACCCAGGTGTAATGATAGTTTGTTATCAGCAAGCCAGGTGCAGATTTTGCCGAGTTCAGACGTGGTGTAGTGTATTGTAGGTTAGTTTATATCCGATGATATTATAAACCTGTTTCACGCCAAAACAACATTTTCTTCTCAATTATCTGATGGTTCTCGTTTGGGCTCAACAGTTTTCAAAGAAAATGAAGAAAGACCTAGATCAGCTACCTCAATGGATCTTTGATTAAACACCTGCTATCAGAAGAATAGACAGTCAGATCCGCATTATGCTGTGGTTAATATTGTGATATTATTCAGGGTACTCCAGTATTCTGTCTTTAATATTGTGATATTATTCGGGGTACTCCAGTATTCTGTCTTTAATATTGTGATATTATTCGGGGTACTCCAGTATTCTGTCTTTAATATTGTGATATTATTCGGGGTACTCCAGTATTCTGTCTTTAATATTGTGATATTATTCAGGATAATCCAGTATGCTGTGGTTAATATTGCAGGATACACCATTCTGTTTTTAATATTGTGATATTATTCATGCTGTGATGTGAATGCCGTCCATGTTAGTTTACCTTCAATGGAGAAGTGCATTAAATAATTTTAATGCAAAAAAAAGTCCTCTGTCCTCTGTTCTTTCATTTCAGCATTGTCTATCATCGCAGAACACATTCCATTGTGGGCAGAGTGTATGCTTGGTTTCATTCCAGCCTTGCCTAAACACCAGCTGATGATTTCACTAATTGGCTCACCTCTTCAACTAACTCACCTGGTGCAATGTATAGTTAAAATGAAAACTTGGCCCACGATGGAATGAGTTTGAGACCCCTGGTCTATCCCTTTAAAAAAAAATTACTTTTACTTTTTAGTACTTAAGTACATTTAAAAGTTGGACTTTTTTACTTTTACTCTAGTGTGTTTTTAGCCAGATACTTTGACTTTTACTTGAGTCAGATTTTGAGACATACCCATACTTTCACTTAAAGGATAACTCCACTATTTTGGGAAATTAGCTTATTTAACATCTTCCCTGGAGTTAGACAAGAAGATGCATACCTTTTTTGTCTCTGTGCGTGCATTTTAGCTTTGGGAATAGATGCTCCGTTAGCATAGCTTAGCTTCATCACTGGAAAGGGGGTCAATGTCAGACCTTGCAATCAAAAGTTAGGGGCGCACTGAAATTATGGCAAGGGTTATTAGCCCCCTAACTTTTGATTGCAAAGTCTGACATTGACCCCCTTTTCAGGAGTTGACCTAGAGCCCACCAAGGTCATGCATATCAAGTTTGGTCAATGTCAGACCTTGCAATACACTGTAAGGCACTGTAAGGCTACTGTCCTGCCTCACTTCCAGTGATGAAGCTAAGCTATGCTAACGGAGCATCTATTCCCAAAGCTAAAATGCACGCACAGAGACAAAAAAAGGTATGTATCTTCTTGTCTAACTCCAGGGAAGATGTTAAATAAGCTAATTTCCCAAAATAGTGGAGTTATCCTTTAAGTATAATTTCTGGGTACTTTTTACAATGCCATATCATCATCAACCTTTATTTATTCTCGAATATACAATTGAGGTCACCCTCATTTTCAATGTCATCGAGACTTTACAGACATTTCAATGCACACATTTCTACACTAATAAATGTCACTATGAATTGAAAATGGGGGACCCTGATGTAAACAAGACGAAAGTCTTTCTCAGGTCTGTATCCCCTTAACAATTGTGTGTACATTTAAAAGTTGGACTTTTTTACTTTTACTCAAGTGTGTTTTTAGCCAGATACTTTGACTTTTACTTGAGTCAGATTTTGAGACATACCCATACTTTCACTTAAGTATAATTTCTGGGTACTTTTTACAATGCCATATCATCATCAACCTTTATTTATTCTCGAATATACAATTGAGGTCACCCTCATTTTCAATGTCGTCGAGACTTTACACACATTTCTACACTAATAAATATGAATAACTATCTATATCTTCACACATGGGCCGCACACCGCAGTCCAGAGTGCACCACAGCAATTAGTATAAAATGAACATAAATGCATACACACAAAAAAATGCATAAATGGATGTTGAGCAAGACTGGAGACACTAATCACATGCTGTTAAATCATCTCAGGCCCGGACCTGGAGACACTAATCACATGCTGTTAGATCATCTCAGGCCCGGACCTGGAGACACTAATCACATGTTGTTAAATCATCTCAGGCCCTGGAGACACTAATCACATGCTGTTAGATCATCTCAGGCCCTGGAGACACTAATCACATGTTGTTAGATCATCTCAGGCCCTGGAGACACTAATCACATGCTGTTAGATCATCTCAGGCCCGGACCTGGAGACACTAATCACATGTTGTTAAATCATCTCAGGCCCTGGAGACACTAATCACATGCTGTTAGATCATCTCAGGCCCGGACCTGGAGACACTAATCACATGTTGTTAAATCATCTCAGGCCCTGGAGACACTAATCACATGCTGTTAGATCATCTCAGGCCCGGACCTGGAGACACTAATCACATGTTGTTAAATCATCTCAGGCCCTGGAGACACTAATCACATGCTGTTAGATCATCTCAGGCCCGGACCTGGAGACACTAATCACATGTTGTTAAATCATCTCAGGCCCTGGAGACACTAATCACATGCTGTTAGATCATCTCAGGCCCTGGAGACACTAATCACATGCTGTTAGATCATCTCAGGCCCGGACCTGGAGACACTAATCACATGTTGTTAAATCATCTCAGGCCCTGGAGACACTAATCACATGCTGTTAGATCATCTCAGGCCCTGGAGACACTAATCACATGCTGTTAAATCATCTCAGGCCCTGGAGACACTAATCACATGCTGTTAGATCATCTCAGGCCCGGACCTGGAGACACTAATCACATGCTGTTAAATCATCTCAGGCCCGGACGCGTGAATACTTTCGGCAACCAACATGCCCTTCCGCGTTGCTCTGATTGGCCGAGCGTGCGCATGAGCCGCGACGCGCTCCTCAGAGGCAGGAATACTAAGCTCCCCCTTAACGCAATTTATACAAATGGAAGTATTGATTACGCCGTAACGAATCATTAAAAAAATATACCGTTAACTGGAATATGTTGTGCCTTTACACATATGTTGGATTATGTAATTGGTTTGTCATGAACGGTGGGGCTAATCTAAAGGACTGGACACGGACGCGTTAAACTAACCTAAAGTTAGTTGTTAACCAACAATCTACAGACACAAACAAGCACAGAACCGGACTGTTATATTAAATTAATTGATTGCTGTTTAACGCGTCCGTGTCCAGTCCTTTAGATTAGCCCCACCGTTCATTGATTGATTGATTGAAAAGTTTATTAACAGATTGCAGAATGGGTACAGTACAGTACAGCTCTATACATACAATTGTTAAGGGGATGCAGACCAGAGAAAGACTTTCATCTTGTTTACATCAGGGTCCCCCATTTTCAATTCATCATAACATATATGACATACAGATAGACAGTACTGCTACATCTATACATTTATGACATATCAGATTTGCAAATACAGTACTGTTTGTGATACAAAAGTGTCCAGAAAAGGAGTGTATATACATTTGGCGTAGAAACTGTACATTGGAGGAGGTTGGATGGGTGGGGTGGGGTTGGGTGGGTTGGGTGAGGGCTTTACATTGGAGGTGGGGGGGGGGGGGGGTTGGGTAGGGGACACACACACATTTTACATTGATGTGGCATAGTTGCGAAACGTGTTTAGTCCCTTGTTTGAGCCGAATCTGGGTTTTACATGATTTGTGGAGCTCCCTCTGGTGTTGTGATCGTGGTATTCACTGACCTTTGGGAAGTATTTTGACATGTACATGGGTACCTTGGTCGCGTAGTGTATCTTGTAGACCAGGCCCATTGCAAGTTGCTGTACTCTGTCGTCTACTCTAAGCCATCCTAGGTTGTCAAAGTGGGCAGGGGTGAGGTGGGTTCTAGGAGTCAGGTCAAGTAGTAGTCTGACTGTTTGTAATTTGTTTTTTAGTGCCTTTGAGGTGCTTTGGTACCATGAGGTGCAAGCATAGTCGTAGTACCCTTGAATGAGTGCTCCTGCTAGAGTCTTCAGGGTATTCTTGTTTACCAGAGAGGAGATCCGGTACAAGAAACGCGTTCGTTGGTTGACTTTTTTTATTACATTGGATGCCATTTTGTCACAGGAAAGATTAGCCTCTAGGATGGAACCCAGGTAGGTAATTTCATCTTTCCTTGTGATAATATTGTCACCCACTGTAACCGAGAAGCCGTCGGTCTTGCTGAGTTTGTTATTTGAACCGAAGAGAATGGACTCTGTTTTGCCCATGTGTAATGATAGTTTGTTGTCGGCAAGCCATATGCAGATTTTGCCTAGTTCCGAGCTGAGGGCTTTTTCAACCTGTAACTTGTTCTTGTCAGAGACCAGCAGGGCTGAGTCATCCGCAAACAGGAACAAGTTGCAGTCACAAGCTGACGACATGTCATTTGCATAAATTAGGAATAGTAGCGGTCCTAGTATGCTTCCTTGTGGAACACCACAGCTCACTGTGAGGGGGGGGGATAGGGTACCGTTTACTTCCACCATCTGTTCCCTCCCCTCCAGGTAGGATTGTATCCAGCTCACTGATAAACTATCAAAACCAATTGCTTTTAGCTTGTCAATCAGAATGGTGTGATTGACAGTGTCGAAGGCCTTTTGTAGGTCCAGCATGACCATGCCGCAGTATTTGCCCGCGTCCACCTCTTGTTTGATGTGGTCGTTCAAGTAGAGAAGGCATGTGTCAGTGGAGTGGGATGTTCTGAAGCCAGATTGGAATTCGTAGATTAGATTTTTTTCCGCAAGGTACTTTTCGATCTGTTCGTATACTATTTTTTCCATGACTTTCGAGATGGATGTAAGGATAGAAACAGGGCGGTAGTTACCCGGGTCTAATTTGCTGCCCTTTTTGTGCAGGGGTGTTACTCTCGCAATTTTAAAGTCCTTGGGGACGTGTCCCTGTTTTATGGAGAGGTTTATTATGTGTGTGATGACTGGGGTGATGGCTGCTGCTGAGTCTCTGAGGAATTTGGAGGGGATGTTGTCATGGCCAGTGGCCTTGTTTGGTTGGAGGGCGCTCAGTTTTTTGAGTACCTCATCTGTAGTTACCATTTCCAGTTTGAAGTCGTCTTTGTGGACGCCTAGGTTCTTGTAGTATGCTACTATGTGTTCTACCCCATACTGCCCTGAGTGGGAGGGTAGTTTGTTTACCAGTGTTGTGGCTATGTTTGTGAAGAAAGTGTTTAAGTAATTGGCTACATCCAGCTTGTCTGTGATGAGCGTGTTGTCCGTCTTTATGTTTATGTTTGAGAACCTAGTTTTAAGTTTTTTACTGCAGCCTAGTTGATTGTTGAGTAATTTCCAAAGTTCACGTGGTTTATTTTTGTTTTCCTCGGTTTTGTCGTTGATGAATTTTTTTTTAGCAGTTTTCATCATGGAGTTTACGTCATTTCTTAGTCTGTTTCTTTCTAGTTTGAGTTCAGTCACGTGGTCTTGGAGTTCACTGCTCGTGCTTTTGGTAAGCTTTGACTGGCTTTTACGAAACTCAGAGCATTTTTTGTCTCTGGCTTTCATAGCGGTCAGTATTTCAGTGTGCATCCAAAGCACCTCAAAGGCACTAAAAAACAAATTACAAACATCTCAAAACAAGCTAGTCAGACTACTACTTGACCTGACTCCTAGAACCCACCTCACCCCTGCCCACTTCGACAACCTAGGATGGCTTAGAGTAGACGACAGAGTACAGCAACTTGCAATGGGCCTGGTCTACAAGATACACTACGCGACCAAGGTACCCATGTACATGTCAAAATACTTCCCAAAGGTCAGTGAATACCACGATCACAACACCAGAGGGAGCTCCACAAATCATGTAAAACCCAGATTCGGCTCAAACAAGGGACTAAACACGTTTCGCAATTATGCCACATCAATGTGGAACGCCCTACCTAAAGCTGTAAAGGAATGTGAATCACTACCCACCTTCAAAAACACTCTCAAAAAACACCTACGTGAGACTGCTATTCGAAACTGGCCCCTACAAATGTCCTAACCTAGTTGTACAGTAAATGACCAAGTAAGGCTTTGTCAATATTCCAATGTACAGTGTAAAATGTGTGTGTGTCCCCTTCCCAACCCCCCCCCCCCCCCCCCCCCCCCCACCTCCAATGTACAGCCCTCACCCAACCCACCCAACCCCACCCCACCCAACCAACCTCCTCCAATGTACAGTTTCTATGCCAAATGTATATACACTCCTTTTCTGGACACTTTTGTATCACAAACGGTACTGTATTTGCAAATCTGATATGTCATAAATGTATAGATGTAGCAGTACTGTCTATCTGTATGTCATGTATGTCATATATGTTATGATGAATTGAAAATGGGGGACCCTGATGTAAACAAGACGAAAGTCTTTCTCTGGTCTGCATCCCCTTAACAATTGTATGTATTGAGCTGTACTGTACTGTACCCATTCTGCAATCTGTTAATAAACTTTTCAATCAATCAATCAATCAATCAATCAATCCATGGCTCAGCGCGATTTTTTACCCTGGTGGTTCTTAGGGGGGCCATGTTGTTTAGTATTGATGAAAATTTGGTTTTGAAGCCAAGCCAAGTTTCTTCAACCAGTGTACCATTGAGTTCATCTGACCAGTCCAGACTCTCCAGTTCAAGGTTAAAGGCCTCGCTAGAGTAGGTTTTGAGGTCTCTAGATGTGACTGTTTTGTGACAGCCAGCCTTTAGTTTTAGCTTTTTGCGGGTACAGAATATCATATAATGATCACTTAACCCACATGCTATAACCCCTTTATTGGAGATCTTGGACTTGTCAGAGGTCAGTATGAGGTCAATGGTAGTCTCATCACTCGCTCTCTCTCTCTCTCTCGTTTACGACATACACAACTTTCGTCTTGTTTACATCAGGGTCCCCCATTTTCAATTCATCATAACATGACATACAGATAGACAGTAATGTTACATCTAGACATTTATGACATACCAGATCTACAAATATACTAGACATTTATGACATACCAGATCTACAAATATACAGCACTGTTTGTGATACAAAAAGTTTTCTGGGAGCACAGCGGGGATCATCTTTTTTTCCTGCATGTACTCAACCATGCTCTGCAGTTTGTCTTTCGGTGGATAGTACATGTCACAATCACCTTCATTCTGTGATGCATGTGGTGGTACAGTGGTTTCTCTGGTCTGCATCCCCTTAACAATTGTGTGTATTGAGCCGTACTGTATTGTACCCATGCGAGCGAGAGAGCCCCCCCCCCCCCCCCCCCCTCATCCGCATGCGCAGTAGTGCAAAGACTTGTCCAGGCCACAATACTCATAGATATCTATAGAACACTAGATAGCTTAAGGCGGAGTCACCAGCGTCACTGAACCGCCGCCATCTTGGGGCAGTCAGCCTTGAGTGAGAGTGAGTGAGCTGCACAGACAAAAATACTCATAACTCGCTGAAATATTGACGGATTTACAAACGGTTTGGTTTGCTATAAACATCAAAGATGTAGTTATGATACTGCATACTTATAAAAAAAAAAAACTTTAAAGATGTTTTTTTTTTACAAACCGCTTGAATCATAGCCACGTTAATAATGCTTGTAATAAACCAAACCGTTTGTAAATCCGTCAATATTTCAGCGAGTTATGAGTATTTTTGTCTGTGCAGCTCACTCACTCTCACTCAAGGCTAACTGCCCCAAGATGGCGGCGGTTCAGTGATGTCGCTCTCCATTGGCCGGCAGCGCGGGCAAGCTATCTAGTGTTCTATAGATACTAACCCTATGACAATACTTGTCCACGCCACGAAGCCCCGCCTTAAACCCGTCCACGCCACGAAGCCCCGCCCAGACGTTGGGATCTGTGGCTCTGCAGTGTTTTGTTCAGTGGTTCAATTATGAGTTGAGTCCTTGCTCATGAACACCAGTCACCAGTCACTCAGATCAGTGTCCTCCACTCTGTTTACACATCTTCCTGTCCCCCTTCTCTTTTCCTTTTGCGAAGCACTGTGTAGCAAAGTGGTTGCTCCCCTGGCAATTAAAGCATTTCTTACCAAAGGCTGGACACTGCCTTGGCTTGTGCTGCGAGCCACAGCGCTTGCAGCTGAACACTCTGTCGTCCGTCCGCTGTGCACTGCAGGCCGTGTCTTTGTGTGTCTTTTTCCTGTGCTTGAAATGGCACCCACATCTGCACCATGACCCACATTTTCTGTGCCTGCTGCCATCTCACCGAATGTCCTCACATGCATCTGGGACAGCTCACTCGCATGGCAGATCTTGATGGCCCCTTCTAGTGTCAGCTCTGTTTCCCTTAGTAGCCTTTCTCTGGCCTTTTTATCCTCCACTCCAAAAACAATCTGGTCTCTGGTCAAGGAATCCCTCAGTGTTGAAAAGTTGCATGAATGTGCTTTAAGCTTCAGGTCAGTCAGAAAAACATCAAAAGGTTCCCCTTGTTGTTGCATCCGCATGGCCGCCTAGTTATAGTTGAAAGTGGGGGTGCAAGATTTTTTTTTATTTAATTTTTTTTTTACTTTTTTTTACTTTTTTTTTTTTTTTTTTTTTTTTTTGCAAGGGGTGGTTTGGAGGGGGTCCGGCACGACCCCCTCCACGGCAGATTTTTTTTACATTTAATGAACACCTGTATGTGCAATTTCCTGCAATATAGAGCCTTCAATCTTGACCAAAATAAAGCTGCTCTTTTCACTATAAAACTCAGTTTATATTGCAGTATGATAGCTATAATAATAATAACTTCACTGCGAGGGCTCTTTTAGCTAACGCTAGCTAGGCACGTATGATAGCCAATTACTATAATAATAATAATAATAATAATAATAACTTTCCCATCCTCCCAAAGCCCCTCCAGCCCCGTTCACATCCGCAGCACCAACAACAACAACAACAACAACAACTAATTGACGCTATCAATAGCCCCAGTGAGCGCGGCGGCTGAATGAATGAAAACTTTATTTAACAGATTGCAGAATGGGTACAATACAGTACGGCTCAATACACACAATTGTTAAGGGGATGCAGACCAGAGAAAGACGTTTGTCTTGTTTACATCAGGGTCCCCTTTCGTGACTGTGCTGCACCGAGTGAATCCACAGTCACTTGCTCCTCAATGGGAAACCAACCTAGATTTACCATGAAGGACTGGTTCTGGCCGAACCGTTCGTTATACAAGTATCACAGAGACATTACAAAGGTGCTCACAGTTGCACGAGGGGTTCGCACAGAGATACGGGATGGTTTGAAAGCTCGGCGTTGCTAATAAATATTTTTAATATTTTTTTATAAACTGCTCAAAGCGGCATTATTTCCGCCGTTGGGTGATCACAGCGCCTGCGCACCATCCCGTATCTCTGGATTCACTCGCTGCAGCGCCGAGGCTCACCATACGAGAAATATTCAGTTTCAATCTGTTTGCGCATTTAGTATACAGTCACAGTGTTCGACTTACGTGATGATTTGCTCCATTTTGATGTAAACGCCGAAGAATAATCCTCACACAATGTTATCCAATATCCAGCCTGAATTTTTCAAGGGCTTTCGAAAAAGCCGCCTCCCCCAACATGTCGTATACGTCATGCCGACGAACCGTGGCCCGTGGGCACTGGATCAAACCATTAAAGTGGGGGGTCACACAATCTTTGGAAACTTAAAAACTTGCTATTAAGTGTCATTGCGTATTATTAATTTGATTGAAATTACGTAGTTATGGTTAGATAATATTTATATATTGGGGGGGGGGGATATATCAATGATCAAAAAGTGAGGGAGCAAAGAGACAAATTTGCTCCCCCAAGTTCAATACTGGTAGAGCACCCGCTTCGCCTGCTCTTATACGTAGGCGTCTATGCATCCGAGAACGAAACACATATCTCTCATATGTTTCATTCTTTTTTGGAGAGCAATGAGCATCAAATTTCTCAAACACTTTATCCAAATTTATGTTATCCGCTTCCTCTTCATACACAAATGTATTGTACACTTCTATGGCCTGTGGGCCTGCTATTGTTAGAAGTAATGCTACCTTCCTGGAATCCAACTTGTTTTCCAGTCCCAAGGCCACAAGGTATAGCTGGAACTGCTGTTTGAAGGTACGCCAGTTGCTGTCGACATTTCCAGTTAGTTTCAAACTCTCCGGTGGCTTTAAGGAATCCATGCCACCTGTCACAATGTAGTTTTTACTCCTGGTACCATGTTTTGTTCAGTGGTTCAATTATGAGTTGAGTCCTTGCTCATGAACACCAGTACTTTATTTTACTACCACAGCACAAGTTACATGTTATCTCCAGATGGTCGTTCTTACTTCCTGGATGTTCTACTTATCAGAGCCTATCATACTGACACCTAGTGGTGCAAAGTAATCATAACATCCTTAATCATCACATGCAGATATATTGCCGACCCCTCCGGCCCAGTAGGTGGCAGTGTGCACCTACGCGCGCTGTTTTTCGATCCGCCATTAAATGAGAGAAGAAGAGGAAGAGAAGTGGAGGAATCGGGTGCTGCTTGCGTTCCGAGCGCGCATGTAGCCAGTCAGTCACCACGAAACTACAGCGCAAACCATTTAGATTCATAATTTGACACACATTTGAACGGCGAAGGAGCGGATATATATTTTTTTAAATCATGGAAGCCCGTGGACCAATTGACGGAATCATTGGTATGTAATTCGAAAGACGTGATACATCTAGAATGGGCTATATTTATTAATCGACTAGCTAGCCATGTTAGCTGGCCCAGACTATTTCATGGAATTAAAACATCAACTAGCCCATACGAAGCGCGTATTCTTCCATAATTATTATGATGGTCGGTCGGCAGCACGTCATATTTTTGATGCACACTCCTACGCAGAATGTTGGACGACGTCGCAGTGACGTTAGAGGCAGCTCTGAGTGTGTGCTGCTGACGTCACTTTATAACTCCAGTGACGTTAGAGGCAGCTCTGAGTGTGTGCTGACAATGACATCACTTTATAACTCCAGTGACGTTCGAGGCAGCTCTGAGTGTGTGCTGACATCACTTTATAACTCCAGTGACGTTAGAGGCAGCTCTGAGTGTGTGCTGACATCACTTTATAACTCCAGTATAACATGACAGTGTAGGGCTGCAACTTGCTCATCTCATATGAACCATTTTGTCCCACTGTAGTAATACCACTAGCCCACCGTGTTATGATGACAAGACTTAAGTTACAACAGAAAATCGTTGCAACTTGCAAAATGGTCAGGGGGTCGGTCGGGTGCATGCTCATGTGACACTAGCCTAGGGTAGTAGGGTAGGTTGGTTCAAAGTAGGTCCCCAAACATGCAATTGTTGTTTCCAAACAGAATGATTAGGCGACCGCTCTCCAAACAACAGCGTCTGCGATCATCACCTTTCCTCATTCATTATCATTTCAGATCCCAGCAGTCTGCCCCTCTCCTCTCTGCGCCTCCTAGTGCCTCCACTGCGGCTGTTGTCTGCTGCTATGTGGCAGGTGGCCAAGCAGAAGGATGTGATGAATTATGAGAAACTACAGAAGTTTGTAGTAATGGTGACAGAGGTGGTTCCAGGCCTGATAAACCACAGACAAAGAGCTCAGCTCGTCTTGGGCCTGAGAGCAAGGGTGGGTATGGTTCAACAATAGTGATAGGAGCATATGTATACTATTATTATGAATATAATATACTGCCATTCTACCATTACTATTATTATTATGTTCTACTCTATTATTATATATTTTCCCCTGCCTGTACCTCCCCTCCCCCATGCTGCTATGACACCGGGATTTCATCAAGGGGATTCATGAAGGAACACTTGACTTGATTATCTATAGTTAACAATTACGATATACTTAAACATTTCTTATAAGAGAAACAGTTTTAACAATTTAAATTATGTTTGTGTGTTTCAGCTGATTCTGGAGTTATGCAAAGGGTCATGTCGAGGCTCAGTCGATCCTCAGTCCATCCAGCGCTATCTGGATAGATTGCCTATATCCTCTGCAAACACCGAAGTATGGGGGGAGGGGGTCATGAATGCATGCTTTTCAAAATAAGAATCATAGGTATTTTATACAAAATGTGTACAACAACACCGATTCACTCTCTTGCAGTACAGGGATGCAGATGTGGAAACGACAGAAAACACATTTGTGGCTCTTGTTCAAAGCCTGCTGAAGGAACCAAACGAGAGAGCATATTTCTTTCAGGTTAGACCCTTAATGTTCAAAGCGATGGTTTGACTGAGAATATTTGTCTTATACTTGAAAGTGTAAGTTCAGAATGTTTGACCCCTTGTCCCATTTCCTACTTATCAATCATGTTGCGTTGCAAGTCCTTTTTCTCCACAAAATCCATGCTGTTCTATTTATAAATCAAATCAAATCAAATGTATTTGTAAGGCCCGACAACACACGTTAATGTCCCCATGGGCCGGACACGTCTTCTTTAACTCTTTGACTGCCACGCTGTTTTTCCATCTTTACTCCCTGGAGACAGCTTTTTTTTTTTTTTTTTTTTACCATTTTCACGATGTTTGCAGACCCATCGTATATATTCTATATTATAGCTATGGAGACAATAGTATGGCTCATTTGACAGGCACTATTTATACTCCAATAGGGAAAAAAACTTTTATTTCTTCATGCCTTCGTTCGTGTGCTATCCCCATGCTAAAAATAATAATCCAGTCTCGTTTTCTGTAATGCGAGATATGACGTGATTCGTGCAGGTTGCTCGCCGGGGGGGGGGGGGGGTCGTTTTCCGATGCTGGGATAATTACAAAGGCATGTTTTATCATGGGGTTCGGTAAAATAGACCAAAACCCTGTCCACTCTTGTTCCAAGTGTCTTTGTTCAGAACAGGATCAATAAATATAACGTTAATTGGCCTGTTAGCAGCACCAGGGTAACGTTACATCCAGGAACGTACATCCAAACAGCCTGTTTGAAAATACTAGCATCCAACATAGTCTGGTGAAAACACACCTTATGTTATGGATGGATCTTCACTGTTTGTCCTCTTCATAATAATCTCCAATAGTTCGCTCTAGGCGATCGCCATTGCCGAATGTTAGTTGGCTGTAGTCTCGGGTGCTCTCAACTCTGCGACATATAATATTACCTCCTCGGCCGGTTTAACTATAGTATTTTTATGATTTACCAGAAGTGCTGAGTCCAATGTAGTCTGGTGAAAACGCACGTTATCATCCATAAATGTGATCGTTTTGTCCTCTTCATAATAATCTCCAAAAGTCGCGATCGCCATTGGTACCTCTCTACTCACTGCTTGCTCTAGTGCTCTCAACTGCGGCGTGGGGGGGCCCCACACTAAACTAGCCCAGTTCAAAAGGTAGGTGATACTGCCACCTATCGGGATTCGGTCGTCATTTCAATTCTAACTTACTCAGAGGTCCCAGGAACACACACCAAGGTCCGCGTGACTGTTTAGAATAATAATAATAAAAAAAAGGAAAAACGAGAAATGAGAAACAAGTCAAGAAGAAACATCTCAATAAATCAAGAACAAAACAAAAACACCATGAAGTCCAAAACATTTTAAATAAATAAAATAAATGAATGCAACACTCCCAGACATACCCCACGGGAAAGTAAGAAAAAACTCACTAAAACCTAGCAATAGGAAGAAATGCACCACAGGCAATGTGGAGGAGAGAAACCTTAGAAGGGCCGTTCAAGGGGGGATCTCCCTTCTTAGATGTCGGTGATGGTAGTGTTGCAATAAAACAGGCGAAACAGTTGGTAAGGTGTTTATACTGGATACCCAGCTCCTTAGTTAGCTACAGAACTATTATGAAGTGAATGGGGCCACTGCAAAAAAAAAAGCACTTGCACATCCTCAGAAACAAACGTCTTTGCTTTGGATGCACTGTGGAGTAGGTTCAGAGTTTATTTCAGGGCTTGTATAGACTCAAACATGGCCCAATCACTTAACATTAGTTCTATATCGTATTAGCTCCGCTCAGCGTCAACTGCACATATCTCACTCCAGTGACGTGCACTGAATAAAAACTTCACAATGTACCTTTACATACCAACATCCGTCTGGCCACACCCCCATCTGCTACCTACATAAGCAGGGGTGTGGCCACACACTCATCTCCTTCTCAAATTTCACCCCAAGAGAGTGCCTGTATACCAATCACTTGACGTGGGAAAAGAAAGTATTTAGCTGAAAGGAAAACAGAAGAACAAGGAGATACGTTGACGTTATATCTTTATTTTCTCTCTCACTATTTTCGAGAAAATAAGGCGATAATGTCTTCGTCACTGGGGTGTCTGGAAGATGATGATCATTCTGACCTCCACCGGCTTTTTCGTATTAGGGGATCGCGTCGCTGATATACTCCCCACCTGCAGTCCTCCTTGCTGCGGCTGGATAGGTTTGAACCTCCGGTTCTACAGCTTGACTGTGGGAGGCACCGGCTGTTGTGAGAAATTGGTTGCTTTCGGGCTGGGTGAGTAATGTTTTGCTTGCGAGCGCCAGTTGTCTGCTAATGCTATGGGGGTTGGCTGACAATTTTACGAAGGCCGGCCCCAGATTGGGGTCCTCTGCTCTGCCTCTTAGGCGACGGACGGAGGGTCCTGGTCTGACGCCCATGATGGTCAAACTAGTGGGCCGCGACCGAGATCTGGTTTGAACCCGGGATTCTCTGGACAAGCGGATGCTTCTCTGTCCCGTGAAGGCCCCATCTTTCACATGAATGTGAGAGTACACCCTAAACACGAGGAAATGTGGGTCTGGATCTTCTTTATCGGTAGTTCCATGCTCAAGTCGGCTGCAGCCCGTATGGGAATCGTGCAGACTCCGCTGTATGTCTGGTAAATCACAGTTGAAAACAGTTGACATTTATTTTTCTCTTCTCTCTTAAGGCCTCTACATGCTACAGCAACTTCAAAGCAACTGCACCACAACATCGACAAAGCAACAGTGTTTTAGACACTCTGCCTTTATGCTTCTGCAACATCGACGCGCAAAGTTAGTTTAACTAAAGTTAGTTTAGGTTCGTGTTAACGTTAGATAATGTACAAAATAAACGTATTTCCGGTGCTTTTAGACGTCGCTCTTTTATTTTGAAATCCCCGACCGGAAGTATTTGTGATGTATTCTGCTTGTGTAACTTTTTAGGTTAGTTTTAACGTTAGCTGGCAGCTATATCTATGGCTACAGGCACTCGAGGTCGAGGAAGAGCTGCTGAATTTAATCGGCAGGAGGAGAGAGAGCTTGTCAAAGCTGGATATATCCCTGTGGCTGTGGTTGTAGGCACGAAAATGCAGCTCGAACTACCTGTTTATATTAAATTAATATACAACTTGTAAATTCTGAATGGCATTAACGTTAGTTGGGTATGATAGAGCATTGAATAGCATCAAGTTCAACGCTAGCTGGCTGGCTACAACAATGGAGGATGGTATTCTCTGCGGGACCAATATTATTATATGACAGCCCCGCCCCCATTCGCTAACCAACCAATCACTGCTACGCAATATCAACGCAACGGTTGTTTAGGTTAGATTTGGGTGAAAGGTACGCAACATCCTCACAACACAGTCTACAAGACCCTCTAAAACAACCGCGCTGAAATCGCGCTGATGTTGTGTTGAAGTTGCTTTGAAGTTGCTGTAGCATGTAGAGGCCTTTAGGATGAGGAGGGTTTCAGGCGGCGGCCTGTCTGAAGTGTGGCTTGTTATGTCGTTGTGTACAGTTCAGGTGATAGCTGCTTAGCTTGCGTGCTAGTTTGTGGCCTACTGTTAGCCAGTCAGCTGTTAGCTGCGGCGCTAGCTCGTTGTGTTCACTAGGCTAGGAAACGTTAGCTTGTTGTTATCAGTCGGGAGCGGCTGTTAGCTTAATGCTACACTGTTGAACGTTACTGTGAGTATGACGAGCCTTAAACACTCTGACTACGACGTCATCTTTGACAGAAGATGTTAGTCGACCCTACACCGGGTGCCATGCCAGCGAGGACTTCGTCAACATGGAGAACGGCGGCTGGGTGGCGCAGCGGACATTACCCTAGTCACCAACGCAGGAGACGCCGGGTTCGACGTCGGTTGTCCCGTTAACCAGTGTTGCAGTCCTCTCGGCCTGCGCTCAGGGTGAAGGTAGGAGTCCTGCGGACTTTTAACACTTCTTCTTTCCTTCCCTTCTAAATGTTTTGTAATAACGATGTTTTCCAAAACGTGTGTTGCTGCAATACATTGAGGATACGATGCGTGTTGTGTGTGAATTGTCTTGTCACTGGTATAGCTTATCTCGTATAGAAAATCGGCGTTGTTTTTTACATGTGTAAAAATGAACTGGTTAGTTGTGATGAGAACATGTGTGTTCATGTAACGTTTGTAACGTGGGTGAACTCACAACTAAGTGGGTTAATTAACCTGTGAAGCTATGCTTAGTGACATGTGATTGAGGAATAAATCCTTTTCTCAGCCTGTGATGACAATGAACAGCGTGTTCGCATATTAACAGGGGTACCTGTTCAACCTGGTCGTATCAAGGGTAAGGTAGGAGGGGTGACCCCCCCCGGTTTTTCCCTGGGACTTCCCCCCCCCTCCTCTCAGACATGTTTGTTTACAATATATTGTGTCACTGTGTTTGTGGGGATACGATGTATCATGTAACCCTCAGCTTAAGCTGCTGGGGTTGTGCTTCTGCTTGAGAAACGATTATTTTCCTAGGGAAAAGGTTGTTTGGTCGCTATCATGTGTGCTTAGCAAGGCCTGTGGCCAATACGTAATCGAGGACTTATGTCTCTCTTGTTATGAAAAATGGTGTTCCTCTGTAGTAAGAGTGTACTTTTGCCATTTTTTGTTGTGATGAAGGGTTGTGTGTGTCGTTGAGATCTACAACTGGGTTAGGTTTTGGCCCACAGAAGCACATGTGTAAGTCTGGTACCGGGGCTCTTAAAGGGGCCCTCTCTGTTCTGTGTTTTTTCCTTAGTAAAAATCAGATAGCAGGTTAGCACATGAGCTATGTGAAGCTGTTAAATGCTTCATGTAGCATGCTATGACTGGGTCATGGCTCTACTTTGTCATTACATCGTATTAGGGGTGAGAGGTCGTAAAGGGGTGAACTGGTAAACCTTTCCTTCCCTTTTCTGATTGGTCAGGGGTTAAAACCCCCTGTCCTTCAGGGTTCCTGTCACGTTGCTGTTTCGGCACGTTACAGGGTAGGGGGGGGGTTCCTGGTCCCACGCCCTGAAAGATTGGGCGTGTGCACTGCGGAAATTCCCCCGCCATAGAGTACGTCACTGAGCGCGTTTCTATTGGTAAGACTTCCGTGAGTTGTTCAGGTTCCATGTTATGGATCTGTTTCAGGGAGTTGTCAGAGCCTCCTCCTCAGGGAGAAGAGCCTTCTGTGAGTTCGGACCCTCCTTTCCAGGAGGGAGCCTCCTCAGAGTTTCAGAGCCTCCTCATATTGTCAAGGTGAGTAGAACTTCAAAAAGGAGTTCTGCTCTATTGTATGTGTATTCGATTCAATTCGATTATTCAGTGTGTATTGGTTCAGAGCCTCCTCCTCGGAGAGTCCTAACCCAAGTATTACATAGCTCAATGTTGCAATATTTCTTTTCAATCTATACAGCTCGCGTGGGAAGTCTCTCTGGGGGTTCCCCGTCCTCTCCTTTTTGGAGTAGGTGGACGGGGTATTGTTTAGGGTTTCCCTGACTCCTCGCCTTACAGGTCTGTTGAGTCATGGGTTTCCCCCCGTCATAGGGGTACGTCGCTCACCGTCCCCTCTTATGAAGTGTGGTTGACGGGATGGTGTTTCCCTCAGCCGCGTCGCATGGGACCCATGTCCGTATTATTTTTTCTTTTTTCTGTCTTGTTAGATTATCCATTGATGTGTTTTGGGTCTCGACGTGTACATAGTGCTAGCCCTGGGTGTTTCTGATAGGAATCACGCATGAGGCTGGTGCGCCTTGGTTGCTCGTTATTAAAACGGCGTTTTTATAGGGCAACTGGGATGGAGTTTTTCTCTTCCGAGCGCCAGTTTACTAGGTTTGTCTCGACGAATTCTCGTTCATATCTGGGGGATGTTAACGGAATAGATCAAAGCATAGGTAGAGGGGTCTCACGCCCTTGGGGTGGGCCACTGAGCGCGGTACGAATGGGATCGTCTGGGTGGCGCCCTCTATAATGTTTTAGATCGACACGCGTACCTACCCCCCCCCCTCCTGGAGTTGGGGATGTCGGCGTGATTAGGGAACGGGACTGGTTCTGGTCACGCTGGTCCAGGTCAGTTAACCCGTTGTCCGCCGGGGACGCAGATCTTCTGTTCTGGTACCCTGAGGGACTTGTGCTTTTTTCAGGGGGGGAAATGCCAGGTCGGCCCGGGTGTCACAGGGTTTGATATTATGGAGATGTTCGTTCTCCATTCTTTTCGCCCCTCTCTTCCGCTTACGCATGGCTAAGAGGGGGCTGTTGAGGTGGTTTTTATAGTACTCCTCTGGCATCCCTGTGTACGTCCCGGTCCGCCGGGCCCGGTCCAAAGTCGTTTTCGTCGACCCGTAGGCCTGGGATAACCCCTTTTTGAAAACTGAAACACTTGTACTGCGGTATAGCCAGTGTATACCCGCAGGTGTGTTTTGGAGTTTTTTCCTGAGGGGTTATAGGAACAACCACCGCATGTTGAACCAAGAGGGTGGTTGATTCCCTGATGTGTTGGAGCGGAGTCAACTCCCGGGTTACCCGGTTGAGTGTGCCCCAGCACGTTCATGACGTCTGCCAATCGTGTCAGCCTTCTCTGCCTCGGCCCCTATAGAGCGTCTGGGATTTTTTGGTGGAGGCTTTGACATGGTGCTCAAACAATGCCAGCATACACCCCTTCCGCCGGGGTGCTGTTTTCGGTTGACCCCTTTGGCGCCTGTCTTGTCCGCAGTGCTCCAGGCTCGGGTCAAGTGCCTGCTGCCTGGATTGAGGGATCGGCCTCTTCTGGAGGTCGTCTCCCCGGTGCGCTGCCTGCTCCCGCTGTAGTGTAGCCTCTTGAGTGCTTCGAGTTACAGCCATGCTGACTGCCTGAGTATGCCAGGGTCAGTGTGCCAGGCGGCGTGCTAGTGGGGGGAAGGGCCTGCTCTTGGATGGGCCCTGTCCGAATACGCTGGCGATGTGGGGGGCGGTGTCACTAGTGACCGCCTGGTGAGGTCTTGATGCTGTGGCCTCATTGGCCTCTCCGGGCCCCCTTTTTCCGGGGGGATCCAGTCCCTTCTGGGTCTGGGTCTTCCTTCGCGCTCCGCTGCTATGGCCTTGCCACGGGGTTGAGTTTGCTCTTGACCCCGTGATTTTGGGGGCAGTAACAAGATTTGTTCCTTCCGTTCGTTCCCTTGTGGCATGCGGGTTGTGCGTGTGCATAGTCGTGGGGTCAAGCCACGGTCTGCACACCCTGTGCGTTGAGTTGCTCGAGTTCCTCTTCGCACGGTCGGATCCGTCTCCCTCCCGTCCTCCAATAGGGAGGGTATCCCTCCATTAGGGAGGGTCGGGGGGCTCGGTCCTCCCCGGTTCTGATGGTTGTGGGGGGCCTCAGTGGGGTACATTTGTCGAGCTTCAGCTCCCGCTCAGCTCCCGTTGTGCTGTTGACGCTGAGCGGAGCTAATACGATATAGAACGATAAGTTATGAATATAACCGTAGTTCTATGAGTATTAGTGACGCTCAGCGTATGGACGCCACTGCGGCCCTTGATCTTACCTTGTGGTGAAATTATTGAGAAGGAGATGAGTGTGTGGCCACACCCCTGCTTATGTAGGTAGCAGATGGGGGTGTGGCCAGACGGATGTTGGTATGTAAAGGTACATTGTGAAGTTTTTATTCAGTGCACGTCACTGGAGTGAGATATGTGCAGTTGACGCTGAGCATCACTAATACTCATAGAACTACGGTTATATTCATAACCTATCGTTTTGAGGTTAACTAGCCAGAGCTGAGGGTATCCATCCAGTATGGATTGTGCTGAGAAAGGACTCTACTGATCGACAGCATCAATTTACTTTAAGTAGTAAATTGGGCTAGGAGTCCAAAATTCTGAACATAGACTTTAAAGACCCCATAATGTGAAACATTTATTTTTTTAATGCAGTGCTGTAAGCCCCACATTTAATTAAAACTAATTTGGCTGGAATTTTCCCTAACAAAAATAATTTGAGCCCACAAAGTCAGTCTCTAATGCATTGCCAAAGGACTAACTAATTTAGCTTTTACTGTAAGTCCTGCCTGAGGTTCCCGTTTTAAATTGGAAAATACGTCCGATCAGAGAACAGAAATATACATTCAATGCAATTTCATGGAGTTTTTAGATCTTGCTAAATGTTACCAGTGAACCTTAAGACTTATCTTCTAAAGCAGTTTTTCTGAAAAAGAGGTGGGCCTTTGTGCATAAAGATCCTAAGAGTCAGAATACTAGCCTAGGATTAGTGGTCAGGCCATGTAACCATAGAACCTCACTTGTTAAAACTGGTCTAAAATTGGTATCACTGTCCTAGGATACTTTCTACATGCGGTCATTTTGCAACAAACAAATGTCTTACAGGAGGTGTTCCCAGTGGAATATGGGCCCAAATATGATGCAGCCCTGCATACGTTACTTTGGGAGTTACTCTCTAAACTGGAAAAGCTGTTTCCAGTGCCAGACCTCAAACAGGTATTCAGCGCTACTATCCTTTCCTAGGTCTACACCTTTTGGTCATCTGAGAGCATGTAGATGGTTCAAGCCTTTCCTTCCACATAATGTACCCATGTTGCAAAACGAGAGGTCACAGAATTCAGATTGTCACTGAATGTTAATTTTTTTTTCTTGTCTTGGTTAATGCACAATCCAGATAACAGGTTTTCGTATCTGAACATTTCCCCAATGATTAAATATCTAGAGAGGCACGTGTAATGTGAGAAATCAAAGCAACTTCATTCTCTGCATTCGTGGCACAGGCTGCTTTTGTATATAAGAATTTGTTCTTAATTGCTTGCCTGGATAAATAAAGGTTAAATTTGTTTTTCTTTTTTAAACATAGAAGCCTGTTAGATCTCTAATGGTGATAAAAGGATTATAACCCAATAATCCTTCAATGGATATCAACAGTATTGTGGTCCTCTGCTTGAATGTCACTGAACACTGAACTCTCAACCCACAAGTACACATGAGCATACACACACACACACACACACACACACAACACATGTTGCAATCGCTTTAAACAAAAAGGAATGAGGAATATGAAAGCCACTTTAGGGAAAGAACAGTATAGTATACTTGTATAGTATAGTTTAGATATAGTAAGTATAGCATAATGAGAGAGTTAGGAACCAGTGCCTTCTCAGGAATTTAGCATGTCTATTTTATCATGCACATCTTATGTCTTCTTATTACCTGTTTTTTTATGTCTATTTTATTATTAGTATTATTGCACAACCGATGCAGGCATGACCACCCGCATTTCACTGTATGCCCTGGTATGTATGTGACAAATAAACCTCTTGAATCTTGAATCTTGGATGCATCTCACTGGTGTGTTTGTGTCCAGACGGCAGCGTGGCTGGGCTCGGCCCCTTCAGGCCTGAAGGAATGTGGGGAGTCCGTCACCGACGAGCTGAGGTGCATCTACCACCACCACAAGAGCTCAGGCCTCCTGAAAACACCCTGTGAGTCTCTTCCCACTTTTCATCTCACTGTTGTTTGAATTAATGAATGAATGACTTTATTTGACAATATAAAATAACATGCGACAGTCGAGTCAAGAGTTTTATTTGTCACGGCATACAAGTATACAATGAAATGCGGGTGGTCTTGCCCGCAACGATGTGCAATACAGTGGTACAACATATAATAGAATCCAATAAAAACAACATTGTGCAATAACAGGTAACGGGTAACATGGTGTGACATCTCGGTATCTGTACATAGTTATTTACAGAGCTTATAGGACATGCTAGGTAGCTTTGGTAGTGCAATACACTGTTACTGTTGCTATACTAATTTAAAGTGGCCTTTCCTTTTGGCAATAAGTGTGGGTGAGTGCGGCATGAGTGTGTGCCCGCTCATGTTAAAGTGTTAAAGTGGCTGCTAGTGCACAGCGTGCGTGTCGTGTGTGTGCTAATGTGTGCTTGTGTGTGGATAGTTCAGTGTTCTGTGACACTCAATGTTCATTGTTCAAGGCTCTGATGGCCTGGGGGAAGAAGCTGAGCCTAAGCCTCTCTGTCCTAGTAGCTGGGGTTCGCAGGCACAGAAAGCACAGTCAGGAGATACTGCCAAGGATGTACACAAGAAAGCTCTGAGCTTATTTCCATTGTGGTCCTTGTAGGGGGGTAGGGGAATGAGATGCTTAGACATGCATCATACAGACATGACATCACAACACATCACATTATGCCATTTACCATTTATATACATAACAGACGCATAAAAACATGTAAGGGTGCCTTTTAGCTGAGTGACTGGGTTAATTATAGTCCCCTTTGAACCATGTCTTGAGGCTGGACTTGAATCTAACGGCATTGATTACGATTTTCAGGTCACTGGGCAGACTGTTCCAAAAGACAGCTGCAGAATATAAAAATGACTCCTTCCCCATAGAACTCCTGAATCTGACTGGCACAAAGTCAGTTGAGCTACGCCTAGTTGGGTATGCATGGGTGTTTCCATCCAGTGCCATAGAAATTCATGGCTGCCAAAGGCTTTACAAGAAGTAAATATTTTTTGATCGACCCCCAAAAAACAAGTCATACAGCTTTGCCTTCTTCTGGTGCTGGCAAAATGGAGGAAGAGTAGTGTTGTTGTGGAATATTTTAACACTTTGAATGCCCAGCAGGGGGCCCTCATTTAGTGCTTGAATGCCCAGCACCACTCCAATGTTAACGTTAATATGCCTAATCTATGTTTTAAATTATGGCTATGTGTCTAATCTGCCCGTCGCATTATCAATGACCCATTTCCAGTCAACATTGGCGAAGCGGATTGTTTTTTTATCGGTTCATTTCCGTTTGATAGCATTTTGAAAAGCACTCGTTTTCACGGAAAAAAGAAGAGTTCCATGATAATCGCCCTTTACTGTAATATTCTAGAATGTTGTCATTTTGCGGCCTATTTATGAATAGTTTTCAAATAAACGCTAGATTATCGATAGTATATGTGTACGTGTGCACGCTGGTGCCGCGCGCTGAAAATCGATTCTCTCAGTTCCTGATCACTCTTACAGTCAAACAGTCATATCACATTATAGGGGAAACGCTTATATCTCCGTGAAAAAAGGTCTGATTAACCTAATACTGGTCAAATAGATTCCTTACCTGAGATCAGATGGTATCCAAATGGATTATTCCAATATATGAAAAAATATAGAACATTAATTAGAATTATTTCTTTGGCCACAGAGCTCAGTTTACAATCAGACACACAAACGTGAATGAATGAATGAACTTTATTTAACAGATTGCAGAATGGGTACAATACAGTACGACTCAATACACACAATTGTTAAGGGGATGCAGACCTGAGAAAGACGTTTGTCTTGTTTCCATAAGGGTCCCCCATTTTCAATTCATATAGACATTTATGACATACACAACATACATGACATTTATGGCATAGGGACATATAGGTATTTAGTACTGATACATTTGTGACATAAACGGTATTCAAATATACAGTACTGGAGGGGGTGGGTGGGTGGGAGAGAGATATACATACGGCGGGGAGGGAATATATACATGCGGTGGGGAGGAGACTGTCTATTAGGAGGTGGTGGGGGTTTTGGGCATTTACGGTGGCCAGTTTCGAATTGCAGCCTCCCGTAGGTGCTCTTTAAGAGCGGTTTTGAATGTGGGTAGGGATTCACATTCCTTTACAGCTTTGGGTAGGGCGTTCCACATTGATGTGGCATAATTGCAAAACGTATTTAGTCCCTTGTTTGAGCCGAATCTGGGTTTAACATGATTTGTTGAGCTTCCTCTGGTGTAGTGGTTGTGGTATTCACTGACCTTTGGGAAGTATTTTGACATGTACATGGGTACCTTAGTCGTATAGTGTATCTTGTAGACCAGGCCCATTGCAAGTTGCTGTACTCTGTCGTCTACTCTAAGCCATCCTAGGTTGTCAAAGTGGGCAGGGGTGAGGTGGGTTCTGGGGGTAAGGTCAAGTAGTAGTCTGACCAGTTTGTTTTGTGATGTTTGTAATTTTGTTTTAAGCGCCTTTGAGGTCGTCTGACGTCTGACCAGAAAGTGAGAAAGAGCTCTGGTCAGACTTACAATAAATACATAGTTTGACATGACGTACATAAGATGCCCAGATATTACAAGAAAGGTAAACAAAAATGCCCTAGTGAGAGAATGAAAACAAAAGATGGGTCTAGACTCTAGGCCTGGGCTTTGTTATGTCTTCACACTAGAACTGGAGAAAAAGCCACATGTCATATCTCCTAAACCTTGGCCGTTGTTATAAGAACACTGTCAGACTGTCGCCTAGTTCAGGGGTTCCCAAACTTTTCAGGCCGCGACCCCCGAAATAACAGTGTCAGAGAGCCGCGACCCCCACTATTATAGGAGGTAAACAAATATATAATAATTATTATATATTTTTTATAAATGGAAATGTATGGTTGAAACATGTATGGTTCAAACGCACACACACTAATAAGCATTGGAGGCTTTTAACCAGGGCCGGACTGGGGAAATCATTCAGGCCAGGAAATATAGTGCGAAATATAGCCCCAGTCAGGCCACTTTTTAAGTGGGGGGTACTTCATTTCCTGCATTCTAGTGTAGGTATTTTTTTATTTGTACCCTTTAAATGCCAGTGTTTGTGATGGCATCACAAATTATTGTTAAAAAACAGGCTAGCATATGTATGATTAGCAACAACACTGATTTTGATGGATTTACATTTTTTCCACCAATCACATGCGGCTCCTTTTGTGTGTGTGAGCGAGAGAGAGAGAGACAGTTCTCCAACTTGTGTGGGTTGCAGTGATCTCCTGGTTGTTCCCAACCTAGGTTATCTAACTATTGGCCTGGCCTGCTTCTAAGTTCAGTGGCCTGACTGCATTAAAAAATTTTTTTGTTTTTTTTTGGGAAATCAAAAAAAATAAAAAAAAATATATCATCTGGCGACCCCCCCCCCCCCCCCCCCCCGCACGGCAGGGTCACGACCCCCACTTTGGGAACCCCTGGCCTAGTTAACCTATATTAAAGTCAAGGCTGTACAGAGATTTAACACGGATCTATAGATGTGATAATATTTTCCGATTACAGTAGGAAACTTTGCTCTTGTTTTTGCTTAAAAATATTGACTGTTTAATGTTTATTTTGTCTTTGCTAGATGGACCCTCATCCACTATTGGTAGCTGCATTATGTCAGCATTATCCATCCCTCCCTCCCAAAAAACAACCGCTTCTATCGGACTGGAATCAATGCACAACTATGCCAACATACTGAATCCACTTACCTTTGTCGGAGCAGATCAGTATAGCGTAGTGACGGTTTACACTGAAGTAGAGGTCGGAGCGGGCGAGGAGATAGTCGAGTCAACGGAACAAGCGGATCTCTCTCAACCGGAGACGGCGTCCGTGAGCGAAGACGGGGACGGCTGTGAAGAGGCGGAGACGGCGAGCTCGAGGGCGGAGGAAACCGTAAATGTTGCCAAAGCACTGGAAACTCTGACGAAGGCTTTTGTAATAAAGAAGGAAACCACAGATGAAGATGTACCGGCAGGCCATACTGATGATTCAAATGTTGAGACTTTGAACGATGAGATGGTGGCGGGTGAAGGAACAACAGCAACAACAACTCAAGCGCACAAACAACTTGACGAGCAAACGGAGAGCGTCACGGAGTCCTCCACACAAATGAGGGATGATGATGAAGATGAATCCTCTTTTTTGGAGCAAGAGATGACGGATGCCTCCATTGAAGTCCCTGTTTCTCACGGAAAGGAAGGAGGTATTGCCATGAAAGACACATGCATACAACGTACACTCCTGCCACTGGCCTTGACCAAGGCACTGGCGTTAGAACAAATTAGTTAGAGGACAAATTCCTGGTATATGCTAAATTTACTTGGCAAATAAAGAGATTCTAAGTCAACAGCTGCTATGTATCCTATAGTTCATGGATTCTAAAACCTTAGCCTAGCCCTGGGACCCAGGCTCATTCAAATATAGTCGCACTGGTCACATAGCAAACCAACCCAAAACCGGCCTGTAAAGCCATTTTTGGGTCCTGACCAATAGTTCAAAAAACACTGTTCTACTGTAATTCCATTTATGTGGATGGATTGCTCTACATGGGACTAGAATCATCACACCTGGAATGAATAGGAGTCAAATTAACACATTCAAATCTTAGCCTAGATCCAGCCCCCACTACTGCCCCCTTTTTATTTATTTATTTATTTATTTTAAATGATAATATAATAAGTCTATCATTTAGTGCAGGGAAGACGAGGAATTGCTTGAATTGGGAGTTATGGAATTTGGAAAAGGGCAGAAGTAGTTTTGCAGTTAAAGGGACATCTGTGTTAAATATAATCTGGCTTGTAGATGAACAAGTGATGAAACTAATTTGGTTCTATCGTGTTACTTTTAACAAACCACCATGAAACGTTATCACCTGCTAGCATGAATTGACAATGTTAATCTCCCTTAACACTTTGAGTGCCAGCAGGGGGCGCACGATTTAGCGCTTGAGTGCCACCCCTCTAATCGATGAGAGGACGAGCACATTTTGCGAATGCATAAACTATATCTTAAATTATGGCTATGTGTCTAATACGACCATCGCTTATCAATGACTTGCTTGCAGTCAACATGTACGAAACGGATCGTTTTTTCATCTGTACATTTCCGTTTTATACCATTTTGAAAAACGCTTGTTTTTGGAAATTTCCAGAAAAAAAGAGATTCCGCAGGAATCGCCCTTTAGTGGAATACACAAAAACGCTGATCAGCACACACACACACATACACATATAGGGGACATGTTGATATATATGTGAAAAAAAACTCTGATTACCCCAAGACTGGTAAAATAGATTCCTTACCTGATTGATTGATTGATTGAAAAGTTTATTAACAGATTGCAGAATGGGTACAGTACAGTACAGCTCAATACATACAATTGTTAAGGGGATGCAGACCAGAGAAAGACTTTCGTCTTGTTTACATCAGGGTCCCCCATTTTCAATTCATCATAAACTCATAAACATCATAAACCTCAGATCAGATGTTCTCCAAAAAGATTATTCCAATTCCTGATCGCCATTCCAAATATCAATCGTGTTTATTGATCCAACGCTGGGTGCTCGAAACACATTCCACGCTGTTCTGAGGGACCACAATGACTGCAATCGGCTCGGGTTACATGCCTGAGAAGTAAAATGTGGATTCCGGATTTTCTTTTCCCCATGCATTTTCATTCAGTCCAATCCAATGGGTGCATTACCATCCGGGAGACGATAGGGGGCGGTATTTTCCCTGTTCGAGCTCAAAGCCAGTCCCAATGGTAACGTGGGGCTAGATTGATGAAAAATTAATGGAAATCGCTAATAAAAAAAATAACGATTAAATAACGAGATTTCTCGTCATTGGCACTCAACGTATGGCATGAACTAACGAGATTTCTCGTGGCTGGCACTCAAAGTGTTAACAGATGAACACACCAGTTGGTCCTATGAATTTGTTTACATTTGTAAGCTTCCGCTATAGGGAGGTGTAGTCTGACGTCACTTTAGTTCCCCACGCGGTCCACCCGTTTAGAGATTTATCATTGGGAAAATGTATTATCGGCTATTGTAACAATTCTGCCTCATGAACATTGGCAAGCTTTCCATTTTTGCACAAAATGAGTTCCCTTCTATCACTAACATTATTGTTTAAGCATTTCTGGTTGAAATAAAGTTAGTTAAAAGGTTGTTTAATTTGTTGTTAAAAAAGAACTACACTTACCAGTCGTTCAGTGCTGTCGCCTAATACATGTCACGGCCATTGTGTAACGTTGTTACTTATTTTGCTACTTTTACGATTAATTGCGAGCTATAGATTGTGGATGAATACACACAGAAAGGTACACCATGCCAATGTTCATGCTTTACTTGTTTTAAACGAGACGATTTAGAAATGTGTCCATTGAGAATACATTGCAATTTCAAGTGGGGTGGACCGCGCGGGAAACAACAATGACATAACCACTACACCTCCCTATTATGACACTGCCTTGACTGCTCCTTGTTTTACTCTCCTAGCGGTCTCTCAAACCCAACAGCCGACCTCCCCGACTAATGTGCGCAGATCTACACGTTTTAACACGAAAACTTCCACAAGTGGGCAGCAGTCGTGTAAATTCACGACCTCATCGGAAGAGCATTATGCAGAGCTGGAAACGTATGATCAGTTGTTGTATTTTGATTGCATAATCCCTTTCTACTTTTTATGTTTATGGGAAATTAACGATTTGCTAGATAAAATTGTTTTTAAAATGATTTCCACAGGAAGCAGGCTGACAGTTCTGTTGCCCCCTCTGTCGTAGCCATCAAAGGAATAAACACAGGTAACCAAAAGACTATTTTCTGGCCTTAACACTTTGGGCGCCAGCCGCTTTAGCCATCTTTGTACTCAGTGTGCCACCGCTGTAAAGGATAGGGATTTTCACTGTGCGTTGCAGTGTTTGCAGGGCTATATCTATATTCTATATTATAGCTATGGAGACAATACTATGGCTCATTTGACATTAACTATCCATCGTTCAACATGTGAAAAAGAATAATTTTTTTCATGTATACGTTCGCGTGTTATACCGTGGTGAATATTGTAGTTTCAGAGTGATCCTGGCTAATTCCTGGTAACTGTTATGGAGCAATACGTGAATTTAGCTAAAAGCGTTTGCGTTGCTCGCCTGGACACGCTACTATTTCCAATTCAAAGGTATATAATGGCTATTATGTTTCACCATGAATGCATGAAAGGGGGTGGGGGTGGGGTCGTTTTCTGATGCTTTGATCGTCAGCAACGGCATACGTTTTGGAGTATGTTACATATGATCGTTGCGATCGATGTGAAATCATTATTGGATCAAAGTAGGATTGATGTGATATAGTCCTTACCTTTACTAGGAGGTATCCCAAAAAGAATATTCCAATTGTCTGATCGCGATTTCCAGTATTGATGTCCATCTGGTCCCGGACATAATTTGGCTTATGGATCGAGTGTGCTAGATGCGTTTCAAGTTGCTTGGGTGAAGCGTTAGCCTTGCCTGGACCAAAATTCTCCGCCTGGATGAAATTCGATGTGACACACAGTGTGAAATAAGGTTTCAAAGGGTGGGCGATACTGCCATCTAGCAGGATGCGGCCGGTATTGCACTCTCCGAATCTCAGAATGATTTCCTATGGTAACACAGAGGTCCGTGAACCTGTAATGAATAAAAAAAATAGAAAAAGGGATCTAAAAACGAGTTTACTCGTCTTTGGCGCTCAACGCATGGCGCCAAAAAGCGAGTTAACTCGTCTTTGGCGCCCAATGTGTTAACTCATTGGATGCCGACAACGTTTATATACGTGTTTGTCCGACAACTGTTGAACGCCAACCACGTATATATACGTTATTTGATTGTTATTTCTTTTATTCTATATTTCTATTCATTACAGGCCCACTGACTTGGCGTTAACATTGGGAATCGCATTGAGAATGCCTAGGTGCAATACCGGCCGCATCACGCTAGACGGCGGTATCGAGCACCATTTCTAACATTGTATCCTGGGCTGTGGGATGGCCCCAGGTCACGGGTTTTAGTTTTCCTTCTCGGGCGAGGCGAACGGTTCTGCCGGTTACATTGAAGCCCGTCAAATATGCCCGATCCATATGTTATGGTCGATTATGCCGTCAAGCAAATGGACATTGGATCTACCAGATGGCGATCAAGAAATTTGGTATATTCTTTTTGGATTACTCCCGACCACAGGTAAGGGCGATTTGACGTCAATTCTAGCTTGATCCTGCAATGCTTTTACACCGATCGGGCTGATAACTGTTTTTAGTGTTCAATGCGAATGCCGTTACTGACAATCAAATAATCAGAAACGCCCCCCCCCCCCCCCCCCTTTTCATGGATTCATGATGGAACATAATACCTATATTGTAGATTTGATTCCGGAACAATAGCGGGTTCAGGCAAGAAACTGCAGCGTCTACAATGTAGTTGACGTGTAGGGCTATAACTCATGAATTACCCTAGGCCGCTCTAAAACCATGCTTATATTCACCATGGTATAACACGGGAACGTATGGATGGAAAAATTCTCTCTCTTTTGCATCTTGACCGGAAGAAACTCCATGTCAAATGTATAGTCAGTGTTTCCCACAGGATTTTCAGAGACTATGGGGGCTGAACCTCCGTTTTTTTGTTTGTTTGTACATTTTAAAGTTAAATGCATCAATCTGGTGCACTTTGAGAGCAAAATAAAGAGGCTAGATCTATGATGAACTTTGTGCTCAAAACACAAAATCGACTAGATGCAGTGCTTCCCAATCCTCTCCTCGAAGCACCCCAGCCGTTCAATGTATTTGTTAAATTCCACCACCAGCACACCTGATTCAACTTAACTAGCCCTTTATTAGTTGAATCAGGTGTGCTGGTGGTGGAATTTAACAAATACATGGAACGGCTGGGGTGCTTCGAGGAGAGGATTGGGAAGCACTAAAATAAATTAAATTATTTAATAGAAAATAACAAAATATAGTGGATTACTATTACGACTACTACCACTGCCAATACTACTGATACATTTATATTATATATTTATATATTTTTTTTTAAATAGTAAAAAAAAGAGATATATATATTTTTTAATAACTTTTTCTTTTTGGTTCATTATACAACTGTGGCGGGACTAATTAAGACCGCCACAGTTTAGGTAATTAATGGGAAACCCTGATAGTATTGTATCCATGGCTATAATATAGAATATAGATTTAGCTCTACAAACAAGGTGACTAACTCCCATCGTTTACAGCGGTGGCAGTAGCTACCACAGGATAAGGATAATAGCTGGCAGCCAATGAGTTAAAGGTGCAATCTGGAATCTTTAAATGTAAACAAAGGGGATGCCCCACCTCTGACAACCATAGGATTGGAAAGATGTTTTCATTCTCAGATTGAATGACGAGTTTCTGACAAAAGTATTATTTTATGTTGTTTTTAATCCATTTTGATGCATTCAAAGTTTGGTTTCAGTTTGTAAACATTGGCTAAACATCAATCTAACTTATTTGTTGTTATGATGGGTTATGAAAGTTAGAAACTGTAGTTTTTGCGATGCTGTAGTTGGCCCACGACACACACACGCGAACTAACGTTAAATAATATATTTGTTTCTTTTTGAAGAAATAAGTATTTTAAACTTATTTTATTTTTAATAAAACAACAGCATTTAAAAGTGAATTGTATCCTTTTTAAATGCCCCTTTTAAAATGAAAAATAGTGCCCCTACCATTTCATTTAGCAATGTCTGTGGGAATCCTGTATACAATATAGTGTTGTGTCACGATACCAAAATGTTGACTTCGATACCGATATCGGAAGTATCACGATAACGGTTCTAAAACGATACTGCGGCAAGAACCTAAAAGTAATGGAATTGAATATTAGATGAGAGAACGTGGAAAAGTCTTTACATACAGTGATTATTTATGAATAATATAATATTAGATGACAGAACATGGAACGTTCTTTATGAAATTATATTTTCATTACTAAAATAACAAAAGAATTTGACGCTGTTGAAACTTAAATAATGAATTTATTCTGTTACAGCTACTGATATATAGCTAATGTTAGTGTTTGTGTCAGCACAGGAGATAAGATTATACAAAAAATGATATATATACGTTTTGAATAAAATATGCTCAGGAATCAGGATGGTCTCCGGTCACGTATCCACTCAACTCATAGAAAATACGATAATGTATCTATATTAATGTATCTATGCATCTATATTAATAAAATGGAGTATTGGATAATACAATATGGCATAAGGGAGGAAATCCACTGTATCTTGGGTGTTGGTAGTTGCAGTTCAAGGGCATTGGTGGAGGTGTCCATTCCAGGTCCGTGCACAGGGCCAGACACCTAGGGGTTCAATGATCTTCATCAAGGAAACAGTGACGGGGATGGACAATATTGGCTGTCATAGGGGATCGAACATGTTTCTCTAAACCACCTGGCCACCCTGCCCTTATTATTGTTAATACGTTATCGTTAATAGATGTGACAGTGTTATTGTAGATTTACTGTTTTTAAGAGACCAAAGGCAGCTATAATAATAATAAATTGGATTTGAAGAGAGAAGCGCCTTTCTCAGACTCAAGGACACTGTACACGGAGAGAGAAGCGATATAAAAGAATGGGTAGATCAAAATGTGAAAAAAAATTATGTGTATAGTAAAAAAAAAAAAAAAATAATAAGATAAAAAAAAAGGAAGCAAGGTGCCGTCCAATTGGATGAAGTGGTAACAAGAAAATTAACAATAACAAACGAACAACTAAAAAACGGGATCTGTGGCTTAAAAGAAAAGAGTTAGGGGGGAAGGGGGTGGGCTACTTGGGAGCAGGGCCGTGTTGCGTGAAGGCAAGTGTGAACAGGTGGGTTTTGAAGAGGTAACGGTGTCAGAGCTATCTTCACACGCTCTGTATTTTTCATTTCAGATGAATCTGGGGAGACTACCTCGATCATCTTCACCTGCCCACAGTGTCCCTTCCATAGCTCGGAGGAGGAAAGTCTTCCTCACATCCACATGCAAACCATTCTCACGGAGGAGTACAAGACGCTAATAGCGGCGAAACCAAAGGGAGTTGTGTTTACGCCGTCTCCTTCCGGCACCGACGAAATATTCACTTCAATTAAAGTTTTCCCCGAAGGAGACGTGGTCAAAAAACAGCCCGATAGCCAAACCGGCACAGACGGCACCGGTGATCTCTCTCACACCCCGGGCAAAAGGAAAGCGCTGACGTGTGAAACATGCGGCAAGGTGTTCACCCGCACGTCGGACGTACGGAGACACCAGCTCACGCACACGGGGGAGAGACCGTTCCATTGCTCCCAGTGCGACCGTACCTTCCAGCACTCGTGGGACCTGGCCAAACACGAGAGCAAGCACCACGGGACGCCCATCTCTTTCCCTTGCCAGCTGTGCGGGAACACTTTTGTCAACCTCCGCTCTCTGACCGTCCACCACAAGAAGTCCCACTCGGGCGAAACCAAGCTCCCTCAGATGTGCTCCATCTGCAGCCAGAGCTTCCCCACGTCCGCCGAGCTCCTGGAGCACAGGAAGAGCCACGGCGGCAGCCTGTGCTACGTCTGCCACCAGTGCGGCGAAGGCTTCGACTCGCTGCTCGCACGCTCGCAGCACCGGCAGACCCACCTGGTCAAACGCCAGTTCAAGTGCCCGCACTGCGACAAGACGTACACCCGCCGGTCCGACGTCAAGAGGCACCTGGCCACCCACACGGGCGAACGTCCGTACCCCTGCGACCAGTGCAGCAAGCGCTTCTCCCTCCGCTTCATGCTCATGAAGCACCTCAAGGTTCACACGGGCGAGCGACCGTTCCAGTGTTCCCACTGCCCCAAGAGGTTCACGTTGGTGTCCATCCTGGCGAGACACGAGCGGATGCACACGGGGGAGAAACCGTTCCTCTGCTCGCAGTGCGGAAAGGGCTTCCTCTCCCAGGGGGAGCTCTCGAAGCACCACCGGTCCCACGTGGACGACAGGCCCTTCTCTTGCAACCAGTGTGACAAGCGCTTCAAGAGGAAGAAGACCCAACAGGAACACATTGTCTCCCACACCGGCGTCCGCCCGTACCCCTGCGCCTACTGCGGGAAGGGCTTCACCAAGCCGTACGCACTGACCAGACACAACCTCATACACACGGGCGAGAGGCCCTTCCCTTGTTCCTACTGCGAGAAGACTTTCCTCACCCTCGGCGAGGTGCAGCTACACGAACGTACGCACACCGGGGAGCGTCCGTACCCCTGCACTGTGTGCGAACACAAGTTCAAGAGCTCCTCGGAGCTGGCGCGACACAAACGCTGCCACGCCGGGATGAAGCCGCCGAGACCGCACTGTGAGCAGTGTATGAAGACGTTCACGTCCAAGGCTAAGCTGAAGAAACACATGGAGAATCATACGGAGGGGGGAGGGGCAGCCCCGTCTTTGACCACTGAAATTACTGTGCAAATAGAGTGACTTGATTTTGAAATTAGAAGCTTATGAGATAAGGATTACGATAAGCCTTTAGAAATTACTACATGCTACATACCAATGTATATTGAGAGGAACTGATTCAATAATAATGTACAGTGTCTTGTTCCAGATGGCTTTAAATGTACATTCATCAAGTTCAAAGATAACAAAAAATTAAAAAAATAAATAAATAAAGAAGAAAATAATCAATCAGGATTAAAGCTAACTATGTTTCAATTGTTAAAGGTGGACTACAGTATGTCGTTTTGTCGAAAGAATTAAGAAATCCGAAGGCATATTTTCATCAAACAAACTGCCCTCAGAGGAATTGGGTCATTGGGTCCCTGGAAACACAGTTTGAAGCTAGAAATCTACCAGAGTAATTATGTTGTTTACAAAGGCAGGGTCCACAATTTAGTTGATACTATGCTTAGCCTTTGGTTTTCAGTGCCTCCAAAATGATCTTGTTTTGATTTAATGGTGTCATAAGATAGAATAATTGCATGTAGTAAATATGTTGCTGGCAAACCATATGGGAAAAGATATTCCTTTACTACAGTTTCTATGGAATAAAACATTTTCTTATATATTTTATTTTTCTTAAATGGAAATACATTTGACTGGAATCTTTGGTGCTGCATAAATGCAATTTTATGGGAACCAGCTATTTTACAGCTAGGGCCTCTTGCACACTGAAGTGTAGCACATCTGGAGAGGAAGACGTAGATTCTTGTAATTCTCTATTAAAACTCAAACGTAATAGGACTTTTTGCCTCTTTGATTGTATTGTAACCTCGTATTTTAAAGGCACAGCAGTGCCGTTCAAAATGAACTAGTAAATCCATAGGGTTTTTGTATGCACCAACCTATAGTGAATCGCTATAGTAGTATACTTGTATGAAAAAACACCGGAGCACTATATAGTGATTCTCCATTAATTTTTGTAATATTCCACCATAGACAGTGTCACTGGAATTCTGTTGCTAGGGAACAGTTTGGACCCAAATGTATTTCTTGTCAACTATTTAACTACATACACTTGGGTCCTTTTGGAATGTTATTGTTGTCACTTTGAAACCGGGGGTGAATCACTTCAGTATTTCTCCAGTAAATTTATAGCGTGTATGGAGAAAAAAAGAAATACACAAGAAATCTATGAATACAATATTTCTGTGGTAAATCTCTAGTGTGTACAAAAAAAAACACAAGAATACTAAGAGGTTTTTTGCTATAGTTCATGTTCATCAGAGGTAGAACGGTTAAACCTCGCAGAGCAGCATGTGACCTGCTGATGTTCCTCTTCCTGTTCCGTCCAGAACGCATATAAAACTGTAACGAGTCAGTGAGCTGTTGTTTATAGACCAACGTGTCATTAGTTACAAACATCATGAACACGGTCTTCGTTTCTGTGGATATTCAAACCCTGAAGTCAACCCGTCATCATTCCTATGACATACTTTATCCTACCATTGCGGGCGTGATATGGCAATAATCATCACACTAATTAATTCTACGCTACTTCCACTACAGCCTATTGGGAAATACACTCACTGGGAAATACACTCACATTATGTGTGTGTGTGTGTGTGTGAGAGAGTGTTAGCCACCAGACGGCGTTTTCAAAGACTAATTGGAAAATACACTCCATTTATATAGTGCTTTTTATCCAAAGCTCTTTACAACTTACACCTCACATTCACCCATTCACTCACACATTCACTCACACATTCACTCACACATTCACTCACACATTCACTCACACATTCACTCACACATTCACTCACACATTCACTCACACATTCACTAACACTTCACTCACACATTCACTCACCAATTCACACACATTCACTCACACACCGATGACGGAGGAGGAGCTTAAATCAAACCTTCCGGAACCTTCCGATTATCAGACGACCGCTCTGCCTGTGATATATTGCGATTTACCTTTTTTCCAACTACAAATTATGTCCCCACGAGAAAACGTTGCAATGAAAATCTGTTTCATCTAATAAAAGATAACGCTTTCAGTCTGGTCACATCATTCCAATCATCTTTTATTGCAGTAAAATGGGATTGTCAAGGGGAAATTATAAAAATTAATTATTATAATTTTCTTTTTATATTGATACTTGACTGTGTCCATGTAATATTGGCACGCAAAATATTCCCCCCCACCCCTAGTATACATGCAAGCAACCACCAGCTGGCAATTAACCAGTAACATGTAAACAAGGTCACAAGCCACAAATGGGAGCATAGACACATGCACTAACGAGGGCCCATCTCCCCATCTCTCTCTCTGTATCTCTCTCACTCGCACGCACGCACACACACACACACACAGAGAGAAGGGCCAGCATATGCCCTTGTCACTCTGTTCAGGGAATTGGGGAGGCAATATTTCAGTCCTAAACAAAAGCTGCTCAAGCCGTATTAGGGCATTCTCCAGCAAGGCACACGCACGCACACACACACACACACACACACAACACAACACAAAACAACTTCAGAAGGCAACTCCAGCTGCAGTAAAAGTCCTGTCTCCCTGGTGCAGTGATGTCAGAGGTGAGAGCCAATAGGCCCGGCCTCATGTGCCTTAGTCTTATCTACAGAGAGCTGTGAAACACACCAGAGGAAGACTGACTGTACTCTGAGGAAGCCCACTAAAGCGCTCGTGTATAGTTCAAACCACAATGGAGCCTAATATTTACTATTGGAATTTAATTATCCCTATGCAAACCACTGAAATATAATTTATATCGAATTATTTGCTGTATATACTGTATATATATATAGTATATTACATAGTGTGTGAATTATTGTAATACTTTTTTTCAATGAAGAAGCCATTTGTATGAGTTGTACTAGTACTGTATAGCCTAGGCATATCTTTCTTACACGCATGGCTTCAGATTGGGTTCCATAAGCCTCGTTACCACTAACCACACTGGTGATGTTACCATTTAGACCTCTGGACAAAGTTAGGGACTCTGGAGAGGGTTGTCCCACTGTGAAACTACATGTGTCATCATTATGCGGACATGAAACACACAGAACTAGACTAGGAAACCCCGGTATGTACACTGGAGCACCTCACTTCTGTCGTCAGCAGTGGCGTCAATTCAGTAAAAGCTAAGGTATGGCGAGGAGGGAGGGTGGGGCCAAGGGGGGGGGGGGGGGTAATTTTCCTTAGGTACGGTTTTGAGGTGTGTGTTCAATTAGAATGTAGTATCAAAAACACGTTCACAAAAAGTATGGGTTACTGAATGCTGAACTGCACTGTTATCATCACTAAGCCATTGTAAGACCTTACCTGTGTCCCTGTATCACTTGTCTCTGCTGCTCTTTGATTAAAAAACGTCTGTAAATTTTCCTTAATAAAATTTTTGGCATATTTGAGTTAGTCACCTAGTAAAAGTCACCTAGTAAAAGTGAGATAATTGACAATATCAAAACATACTAGGGCTGTACCGAATAGTTCAGAGCTTCGAAGCTTTGTTCATAATGTTCGACATTCGAATTCTAAATCAACATTCAAATTTTTTATTAAATTTGTTATTTAAATTTTTTAAATCTTAATTTTTTATTTGCCAAGGCATGGCGAGTGCCCTGGTCGCCAGACACACGTTAATATCATACTGTATATTCATGGTTTTTAATTCATCAGCATACTGGTGTCTTAGCACTGCTTTCTGACAGGGGAGCAAGGACATAGGCTGTGCTGGGTGAATATATATGTATGTGTATATATGTATATTATAGTACAGAGCAATGCTATAGACATGAATATGGGTAGGTGTGTATATATGTAGACATCTGCAGGTATATATGTGTATAGTGCAGTGTAATGCACAGGAATGTAAATGTAAAAAAAATAAAAATGCAATAGCAGCTGGTAAAACGTTGCCGATTTATGGAATGACCATTGTTATGTGTCCAATATCCGAAATAAAAAATGTACTGAACTGAACTGAACTGAATGCAAATTCTAATTTTAGATTTGAACTATTTGTATCTCTGTCTGAAAGTTCCACATTGCACAGTATCTCTCAAATGATATACCGTAGCCGAGGGGGACGCGAGTAGGGATGGGTACCGTTCACATTTGAACCGATACGGTACCGGTACCTGTGAATCGATACCGGTACCCAACGGTACCTTTTTTCGTTACTTTAGTCTCTAAAAATGTAATCTACCTACCTCAGTTGTGGGGGGAAAAATCCAAACTTCAAATAACCACACTTTCGACTGTTTTCGGCTTGCCATTGCCCCAACTGCTTTGTTGTTGAATCAAGTCAAATCCTAGGTAAGCGTATATTGTGCGTGTGAACGTTGACATGAAAAGAAAAGCGTAAAAAAAGAAATTAAAAAAAAGTGTTAAAAAAATTAAAAAAAAAAAAAAAAAAAAAAAAAATCCAGTACCGACAACGGTATCTCACGTGAATCGATACTCGGTAGTACTGACGTGTTTCGGTAAGTACCTTTAAAAGTACCGAATTCGGTACCCATCCCTAGACGCGAGTACAGCCCACTGAATGCAGAACGAAAAGGGGAAAGCTCATCGACATACTGTGTGGTGTTAATATCTGAACAATAATGCAACGCCGACGACATCTGTAGTCCAGTACGGTGTGTCTCTGCCGCTGCATGACTCACTGGCATGTCATTCCGACTTCCAAACGTCCAACGCTCCAAGTCACAGAGTCAAAGTGCTTTAGTGAGTAACAGACGGTAAGAGCTTTCAGACAGGACCGGTCGCGATGACCTGACCTGCGCCAGCAGAGCTGACATATAATCACGGATGTTTCTGCGGACGTAAAAAAAAAAACGCTAATGGGAGTCAGTTTGCACAACTCGAGAAAGTGGTTCTAGAGATGATGATAATTAAAACTATTCACATTATGGGCTGTAAAAAAGTGTCGGTGTAAATGGATCCTCTGTGTGGATTTAGGAGGGTCGAGGTGATCCTTTTGAGAAGGCCACGCACTCGTGACGGATGGAACAGGAAATCAACATTCAAATTTTTTATTAAAAAAAAGAAAAAAAATCATGGGGTTTTTCTTTACAGTTGCAGATAAAGATTAGGCTACACTAATATTATAGTATTAAAAAAATATTCTCATTTAATCAGATTAATCACTTTATTCAAATTGAGGATTTAGTTTGAAAATATTTATAAAAAAAAAAAAACGTTATTTTGAAAAAGAAAAGAAAGTTTGAATATTTATTTATTTATTTTTATTAAAAACGAAGGTTCAAACGTTCATTCGAAAAACCCTAACGAAGTTTGAATCCCGAAAACAGGCTTCGGGGACAGCCTGATGGAACACGCTGAGGTGCACGGAAGAGTGAAGAAGAAGAATATCACAGGAGAAGGCTCTGGACAGTCGGGCCACGCCTGTTCCTTTAATCACGCCACACAACCTTCATCAGGGGCAAACGGCATAGGAGGGTAAGATAAGATCAGATAGGATGGATCTTCTTTATTCATCCCTGTGTGGGTGACTTTGGGTGTCAGAGCAGCAACAGGAGAGAGGGAGAGGAGGGGTGCAGGTGTTACAGGTACCAGGATATGGCACCTGATAGCAGATATATGTTCAACCTATGAAACAGTCATTTGACAAAGGAAGGTGCAGACACGATGTTACTGACTCTGGGTCCTCCCGGTTGTCTTTCAACAACGTTTATTTATTCCACAGAATAATCAATCAATCATTGTATCATCATTGTATCATCATTGTATAATCATTCAGTCCAATTAGTTACATTACTTTAATACATTCAATTATAATCCCATTCTTGTTATTAATTCAAAAGCATATTCATCATTGCAACACACATTCTACCCTTTTAGGATACCCTGGTTCACTTCAATAGCATTTTCCTTGTAAATGTAGTTATCCAGTATTATATACTGTACATTGTAATTACTTATGTCTTTATACATATTTGGCGTCTTAAGTATAAGCACGTGAGAAGAGAAACATTCTCCTGTTAACCTCTGTCTAGACATGTCTAGGCATGTTGGAAGAGACCATCGTATGTCTTCTTTTAAACAACAGTCATTCTCATTGTCTGTCAAACAATTCCTTAAGAACAGGTTAAAAACACATCATGCAAAATATTTACATCATACATGTACAGACAATGTACAAACAAACAATAATTCTACATATTAGGTACAGGCAAGCATAATGGGTTAGAGTTCTGCATGGCTGTTGTGTTCACATGTGTAGTTATTTCTTAACCATGTTTTGAAAGTGTGTTTGAATGATCTGTGTGTTTCTTTTTTTTTTAACAAATGTTTTTTATTTACCCTTTTTTTACATAAAACCAGACACACAATACATAAACAGTAGAAATCCACAATAAATCACAGGACTATGATTGACATAATAATAACAATAATGACAGTCCAGTACTTAAATCAAAATAAATGTAGATTAAAAGATTTACCCATAATAAATACAATACAATACATATGCTGTATATATGTATATGTATATATATATATATTTTTTTTTTATCTGTGCAGGCCAGGCCACCGGGAAAACTCCCGGTGCTCCCGATGGCCAGTCCGGGCCTGATGCAAGGTGTCTAAATGATGTGTTTCTTAATGGGGAATTCAAATATGAGTTCATTTTTGGGATAGGATAACTCTAACCTGCATAATTTTGGATTTCAAAATGGCTGATTTTACCATTTGAACCCATTGGTATTGTATTACAAAATTGCCAAATGTACCCATCCCCTTTTAAAGATTAAAAAATATATGGGAAATCATTTATAATGACAAAGCCATCAAATGTATTAACAAGTGAACTGTATATAACTGGATACAACTCCAAAGATCAATAATAATAATAATAATAATAATAATAATAATAATAATAATAATAATAATAATAATAATAATAATAATAATAATAATAACAATAATAAATTGTATTTGTAATGCACACAAACACCTAAGTGCTAAATCTCGATCTCCTGACTTCTTGAACTTTGCCAGGTTCCAATATCTTGATTGGACTCATTCTTGGACAGCAAGGTCTCCTACTGTACAGCTTTAGCCACCAACCTACAAACACAAACTTAAAGTCAACTTCAGCCATAAATAGGTGAGCTCTTTCCAGAACTACTCAGCAGAAACCTCTGTAACCATTTTAACAAACGTCTCAATGTATTGAGAAAATCCATGGGGCTCCATCAATCCTCTATCTTCTTAAATTTGATCAGGTTGCACAAGTCCTGCTTGGATTCATTCTTGGACATCAGCCTCCTGCTGGTCTCCTGAGCCCTGATCCCTCCATCCCTTTTTTCTTGTGAAAAGTACTTCGCAGAGGCCTCAGTCACCATTTTAACAACCCTCTCGATGCTTTGTGTGTGGCAAGGCCAGTCGAGAACCTCCATGGGGGTGTTGATGAAGTTCTTCACCTCGGAGGTGCTTAGGGAGCAGGTGAGAGGTGGCTCTGGCACATCTTCTGACCAGCTGATTAAGCCACCAATGCTGGAAGCCACACCTGCCTTCACTCCAGTGTTGACATTGGTTGAGTCTCCTCCAATGGCCCACAAGGTCTTATCAGAACCTCTCTCTTTCAGCCAGGCAAACAGGACCTTAGCAATCTTCTCTGCATGGGACTCCTCTTTAGTTGCTTTCTCTGGTGTAAAGTGGAACAGATAGTTGCTGCCAGGCTCACTAGCAACACTATAGTGTTCTTCCTTGATCTTTGCAGGAAAAGATTGGTCACTGCCCTCAGCTTCCATCATCACATTGGTCATGTCAATCCGCCCATCAAAGAGGATACAGGAGATCCCCCCCTCCTCCCTGCACTTCTCCTCAAACTCTTCCCCCAGCTCTTGCATCAACTTTTCTTGTGCTCTCTTAACCTCATTCTTATCAATCACTTTACTTGTGTCATCTTCTAAGATGAGTCCTGCATCAATCAGAGCTGCAGTTGCTATAGCTGCAGTTGGCCTTAGACCTATGCCATACCTTACACTAGCAAGGGCGATGTTTGGAATCTCATCATAATTTTTCCGTAGCTTTGCTGAAGCTGCAGGGTCAGTTTCAGGAATGAGCTCAACTTCAGGGACTGTAAGGAAGCTCTCAACATCCTTCCTGGCGACTTTGTCTGCTGCTGCAAAGCTTTCTTCTTTGCCCCTTCTCCTTTTCTCTGCCTTCTTTTCTATCCCCTGCCTTTCCAATGTTTTCACCTGTCTCTTGTGCTCAGGCAGATCAGCTCCAGCCATTTGGTGTGGTCCTTTACTTCCAACCTTTTCCCTCTGTCCCTTGATGTAGGCAATATCTTTCACAGGAATCTTTTTGTCTTTGCTGCAGCAACAGTTAATGTGGGCTTGCATCACACAACCCTCACAACCTGCCCCCTCACAACTAGTCATCTGGCACTTGCAAGTTAAAATATCAAATAACTTGTCCAACTTGACAATTAAACTCTCAAGTTTGCTTCTCCCAAGATAAAAGCTCACTGCCTGCTTCCACATCTCCTTGAGCTTGGTCATGATGGTCACCTTTTTATTGACAACAGGTGACTTGAAAAGAGCATTAGCTTTCTTCCACTGACAGAGGGGTTGGCAGAGGGGAGGGGGCAGGAGCTGACCTGGTAAAAGGGTATGGTAAAATCGGCAATTTTGAAATCCAAAATGATGTTCCAAATGATTTCCCATATATTTTTTAATCTTTGAAAGGGGATGGATAAATTTGGCAATTTTGTAATACAATACCAATGGGTTCAAATGGTAAAATCGACCATTTTGAAATCCAAAATGATGTAGGTTAGAGTTATCTGATCCGAAAAATTAGATTTTCATTTCACTTTGATAGAATGAAATAGAACCCAGACAGAAATTCCCAATAAAAGCAGTTCCAACGAAGTAGCACAACGAAATCTACATAACGTCACGTTATTATTATGAATTTTTATTTATTTTTTTAATATGGTGTCATCCGTTTGCACTTTCCCTTTGTAGTGAAACAGAAAGGGTGTGGAATGAAGTTTTAATGCATGGTTGGTTCAGTGCTGAACAACTAGACTAGTGCAATATCAAAATCGCAGGTGGCTGCAATATTTGGTAAACCGTGTCAAAATACCATAAGAATTTACAAATTAGGCATTGTGATGCTAGATGTTCGACCTACAAATCCTATTCTACAGACTTAAGGAAACGTTGTTTTTTCAATGAAAATTTGAATAATGACGCAAAGATTATCATTCCACTATTTCCTCTAATATTGCAAATGATATTGCTGTCTGACTCTTAATACTAAACCCTGCACAGACTCTGGTGCAGTGTGCTACTCCGTTATGGTGTATACCATCATCGCTATTATTACTGATTTAATCCTGCCATTCCACTACTATCAATATTATTACTATGTTCTGTCATTATGTTCTATATTCATTACTATTACCATTGCTATTATTACCTCTTCTGCCTGTACCTCTCCTCCCCCATGCTACACCTGAATTACCCACAAGGGGATTAAATTAATAAAGTAATAATAATAATCACAATGTGATATTTTTTCCAACTTGTTCAGCCCTAGTTTGATTCAGATTTTGTGAAATGCACAGCACACAGAATATACTGTACATCACTTTTTTTGTGGGGAAAACTCTGGCATCATCATAAACTGATATTGATCCACAAAGCCATGTCCACAGCATCATCTGAAAATGTATGGCAAAAGCGCTGTCTTTTTTAGTTTTGTTGTCTAGTCATAAAAAGATGAGGTCTGAGGAAGTGGAGAAAGAAAATAAAAAATATCGATATATCGGTCAAATGGTACTTTTTGCCGGCTCATTGATGTCACAAATGGACCATAGTAAAAAAAAAAAAAAACTACTAAAACATAGTAAAAGTGTCTCCTCCACGCCGAGAGAGGGTGTGTGCGTCTGTCCCACCACAGATATACCTCTGAGCTTGACCAGAGAGAGAGAGGGGGAGCCAGAGCACAAGCCAGTGTAAGGATGTGGCCGGCCCGTCAACATAGGACTCGGGGGGAGTATCGGTGCCCGTGCGGGTGGAAAGAATGACAGAAATAAACAGATAAATAAGGCGGAAAAAAGGGGAGCTGCGGATGCAGATAACACCACAACGTGACGCCCATCAACGAGATTTACAGTCCGGTAAGGCGCAGGCGGCATTGGTGGCGGATTAACGACCAGTCATTAAGAATTGGGAGGGGGGGGTTGCAGGGGAACGAGAGAGAGAGGACGTAGATAGATAGAGAAAGAAAGAGAGAGAGAGGGAGTGTGTTAAAGAGAGAGAGAGGGAAGTAGATAAAGCCTGGAGACGGCACCATGAGCTCTGCACTCCCGTACGACTCCTTGCCCGCTCGGCTGAGTCCCAGCGGCGGACGTGATCTGGGCTGGGAGTGTGAGAAGCTAGCCGCCAGGAGACTGTCTTCTCCGAGGGGCCTTGACCTCCTCCTGGCGCCTCCTCCCGTTCCCCGTCGCCCCTCGGCCGTCCCGGGGTACCCGTCCCCCTACCGGGAGCAGCCGGAGCAGCTCCACATGCAGCAGCAGCAGCAGCGCCTCTCTCTGTCCCTGTTCTCCGAGGCCCCCCTGGCGCCCCCCGATCCTCCGCCCGCGGTCGCCCCCTCCCCCTGCTGCCGGCCGGTGGGCGTCATGCACCTGCTGCGCCTCGGCCTGCTGGCGTTCAGCTGCCTCTTCTGGGCGGCCGGGCTGGCCGTGTTCACCCTGGGCGTGTGGGCGCAGGCCTCGCTGGTCGACTACACGCTGCTGTCTGCCAACCGCTACCCCAACGCCCCATTCATCCTGCTGGCCACGGGCGCCGCCGTCACCGCCTGGGGCTTCCTGGGCTGCCTGGGGGTGGCCGCCAACCTGCCCTGCGTCCTCCGGGCGTACGGCTTCTTCCAGCTGGCCGCGCTCGTCGGCGGCTTGGCCGCGGGACTGTCGGGCCTCTTCTACCACGAGGAGATTGCCGGTGGGTTCCGCAGCGGGCTCCAGCGCGCGGTGGCGGGTTACGCGGAAGACGAGGGCCGCGCCGACGCTCTCGACAGCCTGCAGAGGGTCCTGGAGTGCTGCGGCGCGGAGGGTTGGCGCGACTGGCTGACCTCCGACTGGGCCAATCAGGATGCGGCTTTCTCGCCCCTGTCGAATGGTACCTCGGCAATGCTGCCAGACAGCTGCTGCGTGAGGCGCAAGGGGTGCATGAACCGCGCCCTGACGGCGGGAGGCAGCGAAGAGGCGGTTGCCGTAGGGATCCATCCCCATGGCTGTTTCCAGAAAGTGTTTAGTTTTGTCAATGACAACGTCTTCCACATCGCCGCCACGGTGTTGGGGTTAGCCCTCACTCAGATCGGGGGCATCGCCCTGGCCTGCCTGCTCGCCAACAGACTGGCACCGAGACAACATGTGGCACATTGATGATCAATGGGGAAATTGGAACAATCCACACCAGGGATCAAACAGTTTGTAGATGATTATTATTATTATTATTTGGACTGAACAATGTTATGTGTTAATACATTGTGGATATTATTACAATGTAAATAGGTGTCAATTCCCACTTGGATTCTTCAATGAGTTAAATCAATTCCTATTTCATACAGGATTTCCTTCCTCTACTCAATGTTTCTTTTTCATTAATGTTCACTGGCAGCTTTCTTCTTCAGTTGGCGATGGGCAGTGCTGTTAGCCCAGGATTAAGGTTGGTTGTGTTAAACAGATGCTATTTCTTTTTTTTCTTACATCCATTCATAAGTAATACGCGCAGTGCAATAAGTGGTATGAAAGCATTTAAAACCCTTTCAGGTTCACGTTAAATTTAGGGTTGTGCCATTATTACTATGCAAATGTGATAATTGTGATTAATTTCCTGTAATGAGTTGTATGTGTCTGTTTCAAGCATCCTTGACATCCAAGGACAATGATGTAAATAAGTCACTGCGCCTTTTTCGTTCCTATCCTTGACAAAAATGTATAATAGAATAATAATCTGTATATGTTTTGTGTCTAAATAAAAACCTTCAACCTTCAACCTACATCAGGGGTCTCAAACTCAATTTACCTGGGGGCCGCTGGAGGTAGAGTCTGGGTGAGGCTGGGCCGCATCAAATATTCCACACAAAAAGGGTTTCATGTATTTATTTTTATTTTTATGGAAATGTATGGTTGAAACATGCAAACGTTCAAACGCACACACACTAATAAGCATTGGAGGCTTTTAACCAGGGCCGGACTGGGGAAATCATTCAGGCCAGGAAATATAGTGCAAAATATAGCCCCAGTCAGGCCACTTTTTAAGCGGGGGGTCCCCCACCAGGAGATTTTGTGTTACAAAGACTTCATTTCCTGCATTCTGGTGCAGGAATTGTTTTATTTGTACCATTTAAATGCCAGTGTTTGTGATGACATGACTACAAAAAAAAAAAAAAACTTTTTTTGGAATTTTATTTTTATTTTTTATTTTTGGAACTCTGGGGGGCCGCAAAATATCATCCAGTGGGCCGCAATTGGCCCGCGGGCCGCGAGTTTGAGACCCCTGACCTACATCATTGTACAAATGTTCAGTCATCAATCTATCATCATCTATTTCACATGTGAGATTGTACACCTGGGGATAGGAAGGAAGATGTGTGATATCATTCCTGTGACATTTTACTTATTTTATTGTACTACAATGTAAACAATAATTTTTTTAAAGTATAGCTTTTTCTTAGAGAGAGATTTAGTCAGATTATTGGTATGTCAAACTTGGTAAAACCCTGGTTCATCTTTGAGGTTCTTCATAGAAAATGTGCCACTTGCCTCTTTGCAATGTTGTATGTTGACAGATTAACACCATGCCTTCATTTGATCACAGAACATACACTGAAAATAAACCATTACGACCCAAAGCATAAGATCTAGTGCTGCAGGCCAGTAGAAGCATGAACCAGTAGGCAATAGTCTAAAAGAAAATGGTCTCATCCTCTACTTTTTACTCATGTAGAACTATCATAATTTGTAAAGTATGGATTCACACAGAGGCATTTAATATCCATGAACTTGATATGTTCCACGCGTTGACATTCTTTGATATTTTCCATTTCCATTGAACTGAAGTTATACCGTCTCTGACAGAATGCCCCCCCCCCCCCCCCCCCCCTTCACAGTTGAATGATTGTACTTAACCCGGATCAACATCGCTGCTAAATAATTGTACTCATCGTAATCTATCCCTTTGTCCATATTACTGATTACATCTAGTTTCCTCTTGTAACGGTGTTGTGCTTGTGTTATATATTCCACATACTATAATGTGTATCATCTGTTTGGATATTTAGCAACATGAGGCATGGAAAAAAACGAAAGACATATATGAGCAGGGAAATGAAAATGTATATAGGGTGACAGTGAATAGACACTATAATAAGAATGTCAAGGTCCATTGGTTCTCTGCATTCTCGTGTTGTTGACTTGGTCTAATAAGTACACTCTTTAAAACAGATGAGTTGGAATAACAAGTGTTACAGGGGGGGGGTGGGGGGTTGTTGAAAATAGCTTTGCTTCCCAACACAGTCATTATGTGTTCAGTTACGGACAACCTTGGTCAGTGGGGGACAACACCACCTGTGGTATTCCAACACGGGTCTTTTAAGAGCGTGAACAATTCAACACATTCACAGGTGAGAAAAAAGAAACACTGTGTAATGTTTGATCTAAAATAAACAAACAGTACCTGTCGCTTGACAACATGACTAATTGAATTCATTATGTGTGATGTGATCTTACTTTGGACAGACTAGTGTTTGTTAGCCTCAAATGACTGACACCTTTGGAATCTAATTTGAGGTTTTAACCCTTTCACTACCACACTACCAAATGGTTAACCCTTTCACTACCACACTACAGAAGGTTAACCCTTTACTATCACACTACAGACGGTTAACGGTCTGTAGTGTGATAGTAAAGGGTTAACCTTCTGTAGTGTGGTAGTGAAAGGGTTAAAACTAGGAATACTGCCTCATGGTTGTATGCCTCTGCCAACCAGTAGCCAGTATTAAGAGTAGCAGACGGAGGTAAACATAGACCAATCAAAGCGGATCTCCCCACTGAGTCCACTAACCACTATGACAAGTGGTTAACGAGATATGAAAGGGAGCAGGGCTTAAGTGTAGAGAGAGCGAGGCAAATGTAGACCAATGTAAGCGGATGTCCCTGCTGAGTCCAATGATGCCACCCGTGACAGTTCACAATATACAAAAGGGGTGGGGCTTACACATGGGGGCGTGGTTAACCTAGACTGTACTGTCTGTCTAGGAGTGGACATTTGTGCCAAATTAGAAGAAATTCCCTCACGGCGTTCCTGAGATATCGCGTTCACGAGGATGGGTGGACAACCCGCAAACATTGTGATTTGGCGTGCAGATGCACAACAAGCGTTTCCTAGCTTTTCAAGCAGTAAAGAGGTGACTTTATCCTTTATCCCCACAGATGGCCATGCAACAGACCTCCCATCTGCATTTTAAGGGCCTCGGATGCAGGCTGGCGGTTTTATTTTATGAGAATGCCCATACTGGAAGTATGCCAAAGTGTTTATTGTCTCCGTGTCACACAACTAGTCGATTCCAACTGAGGAGTAGCGTCCAGCTGCGGCTCCGGAGCGATCCCCTCACTAGACGCTGTGGCAGCCACAGAGAGTGCGCGCTGATTGGCGGAGAGTACGGAAGTTTCTCTACCACAGAGAGCGCGTGCTGATTGGCGGAGAGGGGACGTCACTCCACATTGGGCCTAGCCCCTAGCCTAGCCTGTTCACGCTGCTGAGGTCAGGCAGACGCCTGCGAACACCAGCTACTAGGACAGAGAGACTTCGGCTCAGCTTCTTCCCCCAGGCCATCAGAGCCTTGAACACTGAACTCTCCACACACAAGCACACATGAGCACACACACGACACACACTGTACACGCTCACACACTAGCAGCCACTTTAACATGAGCAAGCACACACTCATGCTGCACACGCCCACACTTATGGCCACTAAGGAAAGGTCACTTTAAGAATAGTATAGTATAACTTGAGATTGTATAATATAGCATGTACATAAAGACCCAGTGCCTCATCCGTAGCTAACAGTGTACTGCACTACCACAGGACCTAGCATGTCCTACCATGCTCTGTAAATAACTTATGTACATATACCGATATGCCCTACTCTGTTTACTTGTTTTATTGCACAATGTCGTTCTATTGGATTCTATTATGTTATTAGTTTATTACTATTGTATTATGCACATCGTTGCGGGCAAGACCACCCGCATTTCATTGTATACTCGTATGCCGTGACAAATAAAACTCTTGACTTGACTTGACTCCCCCTTGACCAAGCTCGGTTGAGACGTGCGGTTGGAGAGAGGGTCGCAGCCAGGAATTGATTGATTGAAAACTTTATTAACAGATTGCAGAATGGGTACAATACAGTAAAATACTTCCCCAACCCTAACCCTAACCTCTATGGTTGAGGTCCTATGTTGCTTTGTTACAGGAAGGATTACCAGCCCTGACTGTCACTCTAGCCTTAACCTCTCTTAGATGAGGGCCTAAACCTAACCCTTAAGAGAAACTTCCGTACTTTCCGCCAATCAGCGCGCGCTCTCTGTGGCTGCCATAGCGCCTCGTGAGAGGATCGCTCCGGTGCTGCAGCTGGAGGCTATTGCAACTGAGAGCTCTGGCCAGACGCAGTATTCAATTTATGAGTAATAATTGCAAATGACATCTCATTTCAACAGCAGGGGGCGAATGTGATTAGATCTGGTTAGAGGAAGACTCTTACACATCACTGCATAAGGAAGTGAAACACTGCCTTTTTCTAAAATAACTTCTGAGTCATAGACTGAGAACTAAAATGATTGATGCAAATATTTGTTCACCATTAGAGATAGTGATTTATTTGTAAAAGGATGCAGAAAATCCCAATGATTTTCTTTGATTTCTGACATGCATGTGGCTCTTGGTTGCTAGCTACTATTGGGGAATTTCTCTCTTGGTACTATTAGTTTTTAGTATTGGGGAAAGTATCACACTAAATGCCTATTTTAGCCTGGAATTGGCCCAATATCCAATGCCAACAGTATGTATGTATGTATGTATGTATGTATGTATGTATGTATGTATGTATGTATGTATGTATGTATGTATGTATGTATGTATGTATGTATGTATGTATGTATGTATGTATGTATGTATGTATGTATGTATGTATGTATGTATGTATGTGTAGCAGGGTGGATTATCCCTGCTTTGTGGGAACGGGTGTGCACCGTCACTGGGTAGCAGGACACAGTAGAGCTCCGTCTGACTGCACCCTCGTCTTTGGGCCTGGATCGTCAAACTGGAGGCCGGCAGTGAGAGTGGATGGGGCCCGGGATTTACCAACCTGGTCTGGTACTCTGGTCTTCCTCGCCTCTCCGGGGCGGTCAGCAGTACTCCCCAACTTGCTCTCACTTCCCCCAATACCTCCGTAACCCTCCCACACCTAGTGACTGATAGATGAATAAATAGATTCGTTCCCCCCGCAAGCAGTACCCTCCCTTGATGACCACTAGAAACCTTAATGACTGGAAGGGGAACGTTGGATAGGAAGGGGTTAATTGTATTAACGTTACCCACACCAAAAGAGTTAATAATAGGCTCAGGAATGGACACGCACACAGAACCCCATCTAATTCTTTATGTTAATTGTACTGTTCAGTTCCAAAGATTTAATAGGAATGGGTCAAATAAAATGAAGTCCTACTATTACTCAATTTGTAACTCAATACCTTATAGACACTTATATTATACACCCACCTCTGGGTTAGTACCAGGGATAATATACTTCAATGTGCTTGACTCATCACCCACGTCTGGGTTAGTACCATGGATAATACCTCTCTCAAGGCAAGTCAGCACTTCTGAATAATAGCCACATATTCAGGCTGCTACATTATGTATGTATGTGTGTGTGTGTGTGTGTGTGTGTGTGTGTGTGTGTGTGTGTGTGTGTGTGTGTGTGTGTGTGTGTGTGTGTGTGTGTGTGTGTGTGTGTGTGTGTGTGTGTGTGTGTGTGTGTGTGTGTGTGTGTGTGTGTGTGTGTGTGTGTGTGTGTGTGTGTGTGAGGCAGAATTGGTGATGATGGATGAGAAGAGTTGTATACCTGTATTTATACAACGGCATGCACATTTCTCGATTCTGATTGGCTGAAACAGTCAACTTACACGTGGGTATTTGTAATAATCCCACGCTCTTGGTCCCAGGACCCGCCCACAACCGCATTCCTATCACTCCGCCGTTCGTGGTTTTAGGAATGAAAGCAAGATGGCAGACACGCCGGACAGTAAACATTACGAAAGGATATGGTGATAGGGTCATAAAGACTAAATGAAAAACGATTCTGTCACAGCGAATGTCTTAGTTTCTTATACAACGGCATGCAAATTTCTCGATTCTGATTGGCGGAAAGACTCATAATAGAACATTCTACAACATTTGTGATGTCACAGTATGATGTCATAATAGAACATTCTAGAACATTAGTGATGTCACAGTATGATGTCATAATAGAACATTCTAGCACATTAGTGTCACCCACACTTCAGTCAACTCTAAGCCTAAGGATCTAGATGAATCCCCTGAAGGGGAGGAGCCGAACCATGGGGGCGTGGTCAACATAGACCAATGAAAGAGGATATCCCTACTGATTATGGATGTCATAATAGAACATTCTAGAACAGTTGTGTTCTATATATATAGAACAATTCTAACAATTCTCTCAGAAGATCTCATATAGAACAATTCTAACAATTCTCTCAGAAGATCTCATTCTGAAGAAGACTCAGGACTGACACAGACTGAAGCCTGCATTTCGCAAACAAGATGGTGAGTGTCCACAACGCGTCTATTCTTAACCCAGTTCATGCGTTTTGCGAATCTGATTGGCCACTGACGTTTCTGGTCATGTGACATGTGCGCCCAATCGCGTGACGTGCCCATTTCCGCCTCGACCAGCAGCAAACCCTAACCCTAACCCTAACCATTCTATCGCCATGCTCTAAGACAAACTCTAACCTTAACCAACTTCGAAAGAGTGCCTAAGCTTAACCGGGGAAACATCAGTGGCCAATCAGAGCGCAAAACGGGAACGCGGAAGCATGCACTGTTTGGGTTAAGAATACAGGTGTCCACAACGGCTAGCTAGCTGTTCTACTTGAATACTGAATGTTAATATTGAATCAGACACTATTGAATACTGAATGTTAATATTGAATCAGACACTATTGAATACTGAATGTTAATATTGAATCAGACACTATTGAATACTGAATAAAAAAAGGGATCAGTGGTCTCAAACTCGCGGGGATGATATTTTGCGGCCCCCCAGATGATTTCCACAAAAAAAGAAAAAAAAATTGTTCCAGTCATGTCATCACAAACACTGGCATTTAAAGGGTACAAATAAAACAATTCCTGCACCAGAATGCAGGAAATTAAGTCTGTGTAACACAAAATCTCCTGGTGGGGGACCCCCGCTTAAAAAGTGGCCTGACTGGGGCTATATTTCTCACAATTTTTCCTGGCCTGAATGATTTCCCCAGTCTGGCCCTGGTTAAAAGCCTCCAATGCTTATTAGTGTGTGTGCGTTTGAACGTTTGCATGTTTCAACCATACATTTCCATACAAATTGTAAAAAATACTTGAAACTAGGGATGTCCGATATTATCGGCCTACCGATATTATCGGCCGATATCGGCATTAAAATGTGATATCGGAAAATATCGGTATTGGGTTTCAAATTTTTATTTTTTTATTGAATTTTTTTTACATTTCTATAACCTTTATTTACCCAGGCAAGCAAGTAAGAACAAATTCTGATTTTATTTGTTGTCAAAAGTATGCATAATGTTGTGTTAATTCCACAACAAGAGATATGTAATGTTAATTACCTGAAATTATTCCATTTCTGGGGGGGGGGGGGGGGGGGAACCCTGCATATATCGGTATCGGTTGATATCGGTTGATATCGTATCGTAAATTAAGAGTTGGACAATATCGGTATATCGGTATCTGTAACTGAGGGGTACAATTCCCTGACTGTATTGAATAAGTATGGTATCATTAAACCACTACTGCGTTATGTACATTACTACTGGCCATACAGTACACAGGTATATGTGATGAACACCCCCACAATGACACGGCTTCACAAGAAAGTACTGTTTATAATAATATTTATTAGAAGAGCACCAAGATTATCTTACATTATTTATTAAGATTGAGAGTTGCGCTTGTAAGGCGAAGAATGTGTATGAATAGGTCAAGAGCGTAAGTCCATGAGCATATTACGCAGGGGATAATTAATACCACCTGTAACATAAGAATTATATATGGTACACTAGTAGGTCAGCTGGAGATACTAAGGGGGTTCCCTCCGGTTGTAAGCCAGCAGGGTAGAGGAATGTTCGGGAGCAAAAGTCTGGATCAACGAGGAATCAATAAGCTCCAGCTACGGGAGGCGGTACATTACTCCCTTGATCGGCAGACGAAAGCAGCAGCTATAATCCAAGTATGCGCGACAGCATAGGTGAAAGCCAGCCAGCCTCTCCTAGAGACGGGCTCGAGTGATGCTCCTCACGGGTAAATCCCACACAGCAGCGGGGTAGACGGTCCTCTGCTCCAGCAGCCACAGTACCAAAGCAATATAATAATCCAGCCGGAAAAGGCTCTGCATTCACCGGTGTAGATTCTCCGGTGCACGGTACTTCACATTAACTAGGTCGAACTTGACGTTATTTCACTAAGCTCTGACACTTTTACTATCCTATTCGCACGCGGTTATAAGTGCTCTATTTAGACGCAAAGTTGCTCACTTCACTTGGTCGTTGACTCGTGATGAAGGCTTCAACTTGTTGGGTTAACTCGTTTGAGGGTAACTTGACTTTAGGCTAAGTGCTGCTGTATCCACCTGCGCCGTATTTATACGTACAGTGAATAATCTAGTACCAGCCTTATTTCTGTCTCGTATTACTGCGCAAAACCGGGCATGTTCAGGCATGTCTTAGCGGTGACTTTGAACTCGGCATTGGGGGGTATGGCCGTGGCGCCTAGGGGATCGCTTCCAATAGGAGAACAAATATTATGGTCTGTCCTGTACCAGGTAAAGGGATATCCCGTGTATATGTACAAAGAATATACAAGGGATATCAAACGATATACAAATAGTATACATGGGATCTCAGGCAATAAATATATATATTCGGTTTAATCTGACCCTTTGTAACAGCCGCCTCCTAATTAGTCCGCACCTAATTAGATAAGCAGAGACAGATTAACCACCTTGTCCACTACTCAATGTCCGTTGTGAGGAGTAGGGCAATTCACAAAGTCAGTGGGTCATGGTCGTCATTAAGCGAGTCGGGGAGCCTTGGCAACTCTATCAGCCTCGCCACGGGTCGGGTGTATGTCCGCCCCTGGACGAGCACTTCTGCCGCTCTGACCTTTCCGTCGGCACCAGTGATCACTTTGCTTACGCGGCCGGCCGGTTACACAGCTCGGGGTAGTGACTGGTCTATGATCACGACGACTGTGTCCACTTTTAAGTTGTCCCCGTCCTTGACCCGCTTCTGACGGGCTGGAAGGGATGGTAGGGGGGTTAGGAGGAAGCGGGCCTGAGACTGCTTTGATCTGTGCTTGGCTGCGCCTCCACCTCCTCCGTCTGTTTCTCTTGTTTGCTCTGTACCCCGTCTGAGGAGGGGCCGGTTCCGGCCGCCCCATCAAGGAGTCGCTTGGGGTGCTGGGTTCGAGGTCAGCTACGTCTGGAGCGCAGCTGAGGGGGGTGGAGTTCCGAACTCCCTCTTGTGCCCACGGTTCTCTCACAGGCCTCTCGCTTAATGTCAATAGCCTCTCAACGGGCTGTACGAGGGAGTGGCCGGTGTCGCTCGCCTTTGTGTGTAGGCAGCGTGTAGACGTGGGTTGACTGTCAAGTCCGTAGAGGGGGCCCTGGAGCGTCCACCCCAGTCGGGTCTGAACCGCGACTGGGCATCCTTTGGGTCCGATGTGGGCCGCCTCAATTGGGAGAATGAGGTCCGCGTGGTCGGAGCCGATGAGCAGGGTCGGTGTGGCGCCGTCGATAAGCGGTATAGGTAGTTGACGTAGGTGCACATACTTCGCCATCAGCTGTGGGATGGGGTAGGTGTACTGTGATAGGCCTATGTTGTGGCTGGTGAAGACGTTGGTAATACTATACTGGTTCTCGGGCTGGTCCACCGCTGCTATCTTGAAGGAGACCTTTTCACCCTTTATGGTCTTCTGGTCTCTTCTGATGGTGCGTATTGTCATGGTACCTTTGGCACCCCGCAGGCCCAACTGGGCTGCGGCGGAAGCGAGGAGGAGAGTCTTTTCAGACCCATCGTCCAGGACGGCGTAAGTGTCCAGGACCTTATCCTCGTAGCTCAGGAGCACTCTGACCACTTTGATGAGCACTCGGGGGGTCCCGCTATGCTGGTCAATGTGGAGCACTCCTGTTGGTCGGTTGCTTTGGATCTTCTGGAGTGGTGCCGACTCGCGGTCGTCCGAGTAGCACCGTGACTCCCAGTGTCTGCTGTAGCAGTCGGGACACCAGGGGGCGGTCTGGTGGGTCTTCGGTACTGGTGCCACCGCCTCGGCCTGGTACATTACCGTGACGGGCCCACTTTGTTGTCCTGGCGGACGCCTGTTGATGTCATGCAGGACCTCCAAGTGGGAACCGCCGCACCTGCCGCACTTCTTCTTCAAGCGGCACTCAGCTGCCATATGGCTGCGCGCGCAGCGGAAGCAGCGGCGGTGGTCTTTGATCCACTGACTCACCTCGTCCGTGGTCAGCTTCCCGAAAGTGTCGCATTGATACAGCCGATGTTCCCCTTCACAGTACTGGCATTCAATCTTCCACTCCTCTTTCGTCGAGGGGGTGTTGTGGTTCTTGTGCTGCGGTACTGATTCGGCTTGGTGCATAACGGTCACCGACCGGCGGTTATCATTTGATCCCCGAGGTCCTGGTCTTGGGCTTGGTCCACTCCATACGAACGTGTCCAGTCGTAGGCTGCTGACCTCCCTGGCGAGGAAATCAGATAAGTCTAGGAGGGATGCCTCTGGGCCGTTGGGGTCACGGTGGTCTCTCTGCCGCCGAAAACGCTCTTGTCGGGCGGGAGGGAGCTTCTCTAATATCCTTTCTACATTAGAGTTAGCGTACAGTTCGTATATCCCTTTTTCCTTTTGGGACCCCAGCATCCCTACCAGGGACTGTACCTTGATAGAGAGGTCATCCAATGCTCTGTTGTCTCTGGCTGGGGGGAGACGGTCGATGTCTCTTATCTCTTGTATCACGTAGTCCCATATGCGTCCATAACGTTGGTCGAGGGCTACTAGAGCCGCGGTGTATGGGGTACTTGAGTTGGAATATGCCAGCGCTATATTATGCGCTCTGGGCACCTTCCGGTGCTTGAGGAGGATAGCATATTTGTACGTCTCGTCTGGGACGTCGGACAGCATAGTCTCTAAGCACATCCGTAGCTCCGTGTACTGTGCTCTGTCCTCGCGTGTAAAATCCGGGAACGTCGGTGTGCCAAGGTACGATGCCATGGATGGCTGGCACATCGGTGAGCGTTGGGGGAGAGGCCTCCTGGGCGAGTCTCCCCGTACGTGTCGTCGTGGGCTGGTACCTGGTGGGTACCAGGGGCCGGGTACCCAGGTGCTGTTCCTCGGTGCTGACAGTGCGTCAAACTCACCCGTGAGTTGAGTCGGGGGTTTGTAGCGCAGTGCCTCGGGGCTGACGTCTGGGCTGTACTGGGCCTCCTGGTCCAGAGTATGTTGCTGCTGGTCGGGGCTGTACTGGGCCTCCTGGTCCAGAGTACGTTGCTGCTGGTCGGGGCTGTACTGGGCCTCCTGGTCCAGAGTACGTTGCTGCTGGTCGGCTTGACATTCCTCCTCTTCCTCTTCCTCTTCCTCTGCTAAGTCCTGGAGTCTTCTAGTCAGTCTCTCGGCGACGTAGGCCGGTTCTTCCCGGTTGCTGGGTCTCGTATGGACCGGCCGGGGAGGGGGTTCGGAGACGTGGACAGGATCCTCCTGTTGGCGGGGTCCCGGGTCGCTTGGTCGCGTAGGGGAATGTGTCCTAGACCCTTGTCGTGATGATCTCCGGGAGCTCCGTGCGGAGAGAGGGGGTGTTGCCATGGCAATACATTTTTCCATCATCTGCGCCTGCAGCCGGTCGCGCTCTGCCTCGCGCTGGGCATGGGCGGCGTCGCGCACTGCTTCGCGCTGGGCATTGGCGGCGTCGCGCTGTGCATCGGCGCGGCTTCTTTCAATGTTCTCTTCCGTCTGAAGGCGTCTGGTCTCCAGTCTTATGCGGTCGTCTTCACTCCTTTGTTGCGCCTGGAAGCGCTCTCGCTCGGTTGCAGAATGTTCGCGTTCACTGAGGGCTTGCGCTTGGAGTTGCGCGTGAAGGCGCTCTCGTTGGTCTGCAGCTTGTTCGCGCTCGCTCGTCTGTTGCGCTTGAAGTTGATCGCGTTCGGTGGAGGCTGCCAGGGTGGCGATGAATGCCTGCGCCAGCATCTTGTCCGCTTCGCTGGGGGAAGACACCGGCGGAGGTGATCGGCTTCTGGCAGTGCTCGTTGGAGATCCGTTCTCCTGTCGCGCTCCGAGGAGGTCCATCTCCTGGGTGTGCGTCTCTTCTGGTAGTGGGTCGGGTTCCGTCCCTGGAGCGCTTTCTTTATCCTGGAGCTCTCCGGGGACTGTCCCGTTGGCGTTGTCGGGGGGTAAAGTCATGTCATGTCCCTCCTGGTCCCCCCCGTGAGCTTGGTCAGTTACGTTAGAACCCACTAGGGTCTCTACTGGCAGGGTCGCCTGGTCGGTAGGGTTTGACATACTTTGGCTATCCGCTTTACTTATTTTATCCGCCTTTAATGTCTGTATAAAGCTAGGTAGTAGACTGGCAGCGTAGTCCTCTAGGTAAGAAGGTGGCTGCCGTCTGCGCGTCGGGCATTCTAGCTTAGGAGAGCCGTTTGTGGAGTGTTCACCGCTGGCCATGTCAATATTAATATTATATTAATATTACGCTAATTACCCTCCGGCTCGAAGGACCAATTGTAACTGAGGGGTACAATTCCCTGACTGTATTGAATAAGTATGGTATCATTAAACCACTACTGCGTTATGTACATTACTACTGGCCATACAGTACACAGGTATATGTGATGAACACCCCCACAATGACACGGCTTCACAAGAAAGTACTGTTTATAATAATATTTATTAGAAGAGCACCAAGATTATCTTACATTATTTATTAAGATTGAGAGTTGCGCTTGTAATGCGAAGAATGTGTATGAATAGGTCAAGAGCGTAAGTCCATGAGCATATTACGCAGGGGATAATTAATACCACCTGTAACATAAGAATTATATATGGTACACTAGTAGGTCAGCTGGAGATACTAATGGGGTTCCCTCCGGTTGTAAGCCAGCAGGGTAGAGGAATGTTCGGGAGCAAAAGTCTGGATCAACGAGGAATCAATAAGCTCCAGCTACGGGAGGCGGTACATTACTCCCTTGATCGGCAGACGAAAGCAGCAGCTATAATCCAAGTATGCGCGACAGCATAGGTGAAAGCCAGCCAGCTTCTCCTAGAGACGGGCTCGAGTGATGCTCCTCACGGGTAAATCCCACACAGCAGCGGGGTAGACGGTCCTCTGCTCCAGCAGCCACAGTACCAAAGCAATATAATAATCCAGCCGGAAAAGGCTCTGCATTCACCGGTGTAGATTCTCCGGTGCACGGTACTTCACATTAACTAGGTCGAACTTGACGTTATTTCACTAAGCTCTGACACTTTTACTATCCTATTCGCACGCGGTTATAAGTGCTCTATTTAGACGCAAAGTTGCTCACTTCACTTGGTCGTTGACTCGTGATGAAGGCTTCAACTTGTTGGGTTAACTCGTTTGAGGGTAACTTGACTTTAGGCTAAGTGCTGCTGTATCCACCTGCGCCGTATTTATACGTACTGTAACTGAGGGGTACAATTCCCTGACTGTATTGTTAGATATGATATTTAATACCACTACCTCATGTACTTTAACTTCTGGCCACCCAGTACAAGATATAAGTATGATGAACACTTTCCCACCTGATGAAACGAACCAACACAAATGTACCAAATCGAAGGTTTAATACAGCAAAGGGTGTATACAACGATCACTTAATTACATTTATGATTTGAAATATGGAATATGCACTTTTATGGCAAATTAGTATTCGTAGGTAAATCAACATTGAATGTCCAATCTCTGGTTGCGCAGGGAGTAAGTATACAACCTGGAATATTTAGGAAACGATAGCGATGGTACTTAAATGATTATAGCTGGATACACTAAGGGGGGGGGGGGGTCCCGCTGGTTGTAAGACAGTAGGAGGGGGGGGGGGGGTTAGAGAAGCCGCTGGCGGTATCCCATCTGGCCGACGGTGTCTTGGGAGAATCCAAAGTCTTGGACACGGTGCCCACAGAACCTCGGGCCGCAGACGAATACAGCTGGACCCTCTGTGGAACGGTATCTGCCGGTCCACAACGGAGAGACGTGGTGCGACCTCACGTGTAGAGCGCCGCCTCACCTGGAGTCCTCTCCGGGGGGTAATTCCAACACTCGGCAGTGTTGGCCTTTATCCATGGAATAATCAAAGCACACAAAGCATAATCCAAGAGCCGTGGAAGGCTCGCCGTCGTCTGGGTAGAGTAATCCAATATACAGGTCCAGTCGCTCTTGACCCGGAGCTCCTCGGATGCAATCACCACTAGGGGTCTGACCAGCCTGGTTAAGCGTCCAGATAACGTCAGGAACGATGGGGGTACTGATAACTGTAGGGCTCTAACCGAACGATGCACCATACATAAATAGACTATTATTAGCTTAATAGAATACGTCCAACTCGACGGTATGGTGCCAAACTATGACCATTCAACTATTAATCTACACGATATCTCAATGCCTATTCTGGGCCAAGTAGGCCTTACTACACCGCACGTGCGTCGTGGGGAGGCTTTTGCGTCTGTCACTCTGTTGGAGGGTAAAGAACTGGACTAAAAGAAAGTTCTACTTTACGAGCGCCATATATATATGCGCTATGAACAAATAGTACCATTCGTATTTCGCCCGGCATATTACTGCGCGGAACCGGGGGTTGCCTCGACATGTTAGGCGGCACGATTGAACTTGGACCTAGGGGTATGGCAACCTGGCGCCAGGTTCTCGTCCAATGGTAGAATGAAACTATTATGGGCTGTTTAGTAGAAACGGGGATATTCAATGCATATTGTGCAAGGAATATACAGGGGATATCAAACGATATACAAATACAATTAAATATATATATATAAATAAATATACATATTCGGTTTAATCTGATCCTTCACAACAGCCGCCCCCTAATTAGTCCCACCTAATTAGCTAAGCAGAGACAGATTAACCGCACTGTCTTCCACTCAAGGTCCGCTGTAAGGGTCAGTCAACTCACAAAGTCATAGGGTCATGGTCATCATCGATAGTATCTGGGAGTCGGGGCAGTTCTATGAGCCTCGCCACGGGCCGTGTGTAGGTGCGCCCTTGGACGAGTACTTCAGCTGCTCGGACCTTGCCATCGGCACCGGTGATCACTTTGCTTACGCGGCCAGCCGGCCACATAGCTCTGGGGAGTGACTGGTCAACTATCATGACGACTGTTCCTTCTGTCAAGTTGTCTCTCTCTTTTACCCACTTCTGGCGGGTCTGTAGAGACGGTAGGTAGTGGAGTAGGAAGCTGTTCCAAAACTTGTCAGCTAGTACTTGGCTGTACCTCCACATTCTTCGGCCGTTCGCTTCTTCGGGCCTGTACATTGTCTGGGGTAGCGCGGGGTCCAGCCGCCCCATTAGGAGTGTGTTGGGGGTGACTGGGTCGACATCTGCTACATCACTGGAGACGTAACCAAGGGGCTTTGAGTTCAATACTCCCTCGATCTCCGTGAGGACTGTCATTAGGACTTCCTCTGCCACAGTCTGGGCTCCGAGTACGGCATACAGAGCTGTCTTTATAGAACGTACTTCTCGTTCCCAGGTTCCACCGAAGTGGGGTGCGTTCGGGGGATTAAACTGGAAGTCAATCTGGGCTGGAGCAAGGTGGGTCTTAAGTTCTGGGCCCATAGCTTGGAAGCTCTCTCTCAGCTCTCTTTCTCCGCCTTTGAAGTTGGTCCCGTGATCAGACAACAATGTAGACGGTTTTCCTTTCCGTGATATGAATCTCCGGAAGGCCATAAGGAATGAGTCTGTGCTCATGGTCGGAAGGAGCTCGATATGTATCGCTCTGGTGGTCATGCATTTGAATACAATGCCCCACCGCTTCTCGGTGCCTCTTCCTCTCTTTATATACAACGGGCCAAAACAGTCCATGCCTGTGGAGTGGAATGGCTTGTCGCCGATTCGGAGGCGACAGGGGGGTAAGTCAGCCATCCGTGGTATGCTGGGCTGCGCGCGCCACTTACGGCAGTCTAGACAGGTTCGCTGGAAGCGCCGTACTGCTTCTCTCCCTTGCAATATCCAATAACGACGTCTGATCTCCGCGAAGACTCTCTCTGCTCCTGCGTGGTGTACATCCTCGTCGTATTTCTTTATGATCAGCTCTGTGACCTTGTGTCGGCTGTTCAAGACGATCGGGTGCTTAATGTCATCTGGTAGATCGGGGGTTCTCCGCAGGCGACCACCCACTCTGATGAGATTATGTGCGTCACTCTCTGGTGCCAGGTGAATCAGTCTGCTGTCTGATGGGACGGGGTTTCCTCCCTGTAGACAGTCTAGCTCATCGGGGAACGAGTCTCTCTGGGCTCGTTGTAGTAGAAGAAGTTCTGCTTCTTCGTAGTCAGCTGCTGACATGTCAGTGGTGGACTGAATCTCTGGGTGGTGCCGCAGGAATGTTCTTTGTTGCGCACTCTCTAGGGTAATGCAGTCATCTATGTTGGGGTCTGTGGAGGCGACAGTGCTCAGTCCACAGAACATAGGCTTCTTGTTCTCAGCCTCCTCGTTACTTGCTTCCCTCGGGGTGGGCGTAGGCCAATCTCCTTCCGGGAGCTGGAGGAATGCTGGTCCGTCACTGTAGATGTCGCGACGGGTTAGGTCATCCAGGGACATTCCCCGGGTGATGACGTCAGCTGGGTTGTGTTTGGTATCCACATACCTCCAGCTTGCTTCTTCTGTTAATTCTTGAATCTCGGTGACTCTGACTCCCACGAAGACTTTGTATCTGCATGAATCAGACTTAATCCATGTGAGTACTGTCGTGGAATCTGACCACAAGATTGTTCTATGCACCGGAATGGTGAGTTCACGTTGGATTAACGTGGCTAGATGCGCTCCTGCGAGGGCTGCGCAGAGCTCTAGACGTGGGATAGATTGTTGCTTACGTGGGGCTATTCTTGAGCGGGCCAGTATGAAAGCAGTGTGTATCTCTCCTCCCATCTCTTGGGCACGCAAATAGGCAACCGATCCGTAGGCTACTTCGGAGGCGTCGCTGAAGACGTGTAGCTCAATCTCGCATGTCTCTGGCCTCACTGTGGATGGGAAGTAGCTGCGGCGTATATTGACACCTGGGAGTGAGCAGAGTTCCGTCTCCCACTCTCTCCATGTTGAGGCAAGGTGTGCGGGTATTGGGTCGTCCCAGCCCTGGTCCTTGTCCCATAGTGCTCGTACAATCATCTTTGCCCTGGTGGTGTAAGGTAGAATACATCCCAACGGGTCATATTGTCTGGCGAGTGTTCTGTACACACTCCGTCTGGTGGTCGGTATCGCCGCCGACCTTCCTTGCTCTGGAGCCAAGGGTTTGTGTCTATAGTGGAGCGAGTCTGTTTTGAAGCGCCAGACTAATCCTAGTGTCATTTCTTGGGCTTCTCCTGGGATTGTCGCCATCCAGGTCTCGCTGCTGGCAGCCTTGTCCGCGGAGGAGAGGCTGCGCAATACTTGCGGGTCACTGCTGGCCCACTGCCTGAGATCAAAGCCGCCTTTGATTAGGGAGGCGCGTAACTTGATTAGGAGAGCCTCGGCTTCTTCTTGAGTCGAGACGCTTTGTAAACAGTTGTCCACGTAGAAACTGTTCTTCACACTGTGTTGGACCTCTTCATCTGCTGCTGGGTCCTCTTGGTCTCTCTGTGGGCTGGTACCGGCAGGGCACCATAGCCAGCTGGTCCAGGTGCTATTCCTCGGGGCTGGTCGTGCATCGTGCTCACCCGTGAATAGAGTCGGGGGTCTGTAGCGCAGCGCCGCGGGGTTATAGCCTGGACTGTATGGGACCTCCTGGTCCGGTGGAGTACTGTGCTGTCGTCGGGCTTGGTTCTCCTCCTCTCCCTCTTCTTCCTCTATCAGATCTTCCAGATCCTGTAATCGTTTATCTTGCTTCTCCGCAGTGTATGCCGCTCCTTCCTTGTAGCTGGGTCTCGCTTGGACCGGTCTGGGAAGGGGGTCTGCGGGGGGTATAGGCTTTGTCTGTTGGTCAAGTTCAGGGTCGCTTGCTCGTTTAGGAGGCGCTGCTCTTGACTGTTGTCTCGACGAGTTCCTTGAACCCCTGGTGGAGGGAGAGGGTGTTGCCCTGGGGATCATCAGCCGCTTCCTTAGCTGCGCCATTAACTTGTCGCGCTCGGCTTGGCGCTGGATGAGATCGATGTTGCGCTCTGCTTCTCTTTGGGCATAGTCAGCGGCGCGCTGGGCTTAGGCGGCGGCGCGCTCTGCTTCTCTTTGGGCATAGTCAGCGACGCGCTGGGCTTCTCTTTGGGCACCGTCAGCGGCGCGCTGGGCTGCGGCGGCGGCGCGCTCTGCTGCGGCGGCGGCGCGCTCTGCTGCGGCGGCGGCGCGCTCTGCTGCGGCCCGGTCTCTTATCATATTAATCTCCGTCTGAAGGCGTCTCATCTCCCGGCGTCTCGTCTCCCGGCGTATGCGCTCTTCTTCGCTCCGTTGCTGCGCTTGGAGGCGTTCTCTTTTAATAGTAAAATGTTCGTGCTCGCTGAGCGCCTGTGCTTGGAGACGGTCGCGTTCACCCTGAAGTCGATCGCGTTCGGTAGAGGCTGTCAGGCGGACGAGGAACGCCTGTTGTAGCATCCTCGCCGCTTCTCTGGGGGAAGGCGGTTGTGGAGGTGAGCCGCTCCTGCGTGAGCCGCTCCTGGGGGTACTCGTTGGGGAGTCCTGGAGCTCTAGTTCCTCGGCGCTCTCCTCCTCTTCTTCCGTGCAGAGTTCTCTCTCTGTAGGGTTGTCTTCCTCCCGGGGCTTGTCGGGGACTACTTCTTTAGTAGTGGCGGGGGGTAAAGGCATGTCAATTCCCTCCTGGTCCCCACCGTGGGCTTGGTCAGTTACATTAGGACCTACTAGGGCCTCTGTGGTCGGGGAAACCTGGTCGTTAAGGTCAGACATAATTTTACTTTCTACTTTTACCACGTTTACCATTTGTCGAAGGCTAGGTAGTTGACTGACAGTGTAAGCCTCTAAGTACTGAGGTGTCTGTCGTCTGCGCCGCGGGCGTTCTAGGTTAGGAGGATCGTTTCGTGGAGTGTTCATCATAGGCCATTTCGATATTAATAACACTATATTAATATTACACTAGTTACCCTCCGGCTCGAAGGACCAATTGTAACTGAGGGGTACAATTCCCTGACTGTATTGTTAGATATGATATTTAATACCACTACCTCATGTACTTTAACTTCTGGCCACCCAGTACAAGATATAAGTATGATGAACACTTTCCCACCTGATGAAACGAACCAACACAAATGTACCAAATCGAAGGTTTAATACAGCAAAGGGTGTATACAACGATCACTTAATTACATTTATGATTTGAAATATGGAATATGCACTTTTATGGCAAATGAGTATTCGTAGGTAAATCAACATTGAATGTCCAATCTCTGGTTGCGCAGGGAGTAAGTATACAACCTGGAATATTTAGGAAACGATAGCGATGGTACTTAAATGATTATAGCTGGATACACTAAGGGGGGGGGGGGGTCCCGCTGGTTGTAAGACAGTAGGAGAGGGGGGGGTTAGAGAAGCCGCTGGCGGTATCCCATCTGGCCGACGGTGTCTTGGGAGAATCCAAAGTCTTGGACACGGTGCCCACAGAACCTCGGGCCGCAGACGAATACAGCTGGACCCTCTGTGGAACGGTATCTGCCGGTCCACAACGGAGAGACGTGGTGCGACCTCACGTGTAGAGCGCCGCCTCACCTGGAGTCCTCTCCGGGGGGTAATTCCAACACTCGGCAGTGTTGGCCTTTATCCATGGAATAATCAAAGCACACAAAGCATAATCCAAGAGCCGTGGAAGGCTCGCCGTCGTCTGGGTAGAGTAATCCAATATACAGGTCCAGTCGCTCTTGACCCGGAGCTCCTCGGATGCAATCACCACTAGGGGTCTGACCAGCCTGGTTAAGCGTCCAGATAACGTCAGGAACGATGGGGGTACTGATAACTGTAGGGCTCTAACCGAACGATGCACCATACATAAATAGACTATTATTAGCTTAATAGAATACGTCCAACTCGACGGTATGGTGCCAAACTATGACCATTCAACTATTAATCTACATGATATCTCAATGCCTATTCTGGGCCAAGTAGGCCTTACTACACCGCACGTGCGTCGTGGGGAGGCTTTTGCGTCTGTCACTCTGTTGGAGGGTAAAGAACTGGACTAAAAGAAAGTTCTACTTTACGAGCGCCATATATATATGCGCTATGAACAAATAGTACCATTCGTATTTCGCCCGGCATATTACTGCGCGGAACCGGGGGTTGCCTCGACATGTTAGGCGGCACGATTGAACTTGGACCTAGGGGTATGGCAACCTGGCGCCAGGTTCTCGTCCAATGGTAGAATGAAACTATTATGGGCTGTTTAGTAGAAACGGGGATATTCAATGCATATTGTGCAAGGAATATACAGGGGATATCAAACGATATACAAATACAATTAAATATATATATATAAATAAATATACATATTCGGTTTAATCTGATCCTTCACAACACGTACGGTGAATAATCTAGTACCAGCCTTATTTCTGTCTCGTATTACTGCGCAAAACCGGGCATGTTCAGGCATGTCTTAGCGGTGACTTTGAACTCGGCATTGGGGGGTATGGCCGTGGCGCCTAGGGGATCGCTTCCAATAGGAGAACGAATATTATGGTCTGTCCTGTACAAGGTAAAGGGATATCCCGTGTATATGTACAAAGAATATACAAGGGATATCAAACGATATACAAATAGTATACATGGGATCTCAGGCAATAAATATATATATTCGGTTTAATCTGACCCTTTGTAACAGTATCGGTAAAAAAGCCAATATCGAGCATCCCTATAGAAACCCTTTTTGTGTGGAATATTTTATGCGGCCCAGCCTCACCCAGACTACCTCCAGGTAAATTGAGTTTGAGACCCCTGGTCTATGGTAAATGGTAAATGGCTGCTTTTTTATATAGCGCTTTTATCCAAAGCGCTTTACAATTTGTTACTCACATTTTACCCATTCACACACCGACGGCGGAGGCAACCATGCAAGGTGCCAACCTGCTCATCGGGAGCAATTAGGGGTTAAGTGTCTTGCTCAAGGACGCATCGACATGCTGCCCGGGAGGAGCTGGAATCGAACCGGGAACCTCCGGATTGCCAGACGACTTCTCTACCTCCTGAGCCACTGTCGCCCCCCTCTACATCTCCGTCTCCATCTACAGATGGAGATGTAGAGGACAACATTTATACTACAGTCTAGATGTAGAGACAACATTTATACTACAGTCTAGATGGAGAGACAACATTTATACTACAGTCTAGATGGAGAGACAACATTTATACTACAGTCTAGATGTAGAGACAACATTTATACTACAGTCTAGATGTAGAGACAACATTTATACTACAGTCTAGATGGAGAGACAACATTTATACTACAGTCTAGATGTAGAGACAACATTTATACTACAGTCTAGATGGAGAGACAACATTTATACTACAGTCTAGATGGATAGACAACATTTATACTACAGTCTAGATGTAGAGACAACATTTATACTACAGTCTAGATGTAGAGACAACATTTATACTATAGTCTAGATGGAGAGACAACATTTATACTACAGTCTAGATGTAGAGACAACATTTATACTACAGTCTAGACCCTGTGACTGCACTTCAGAAGCGCTATCGCCACTTACGGGGGCTCCAGCTGCAGGACTTTGGTAAAGTGCATGCATCCACTACTGCTAATTGGTGCAGATTGCACCCACCTGATCACACCCAGAGAACCCATCAGATTCGGCCCCAAAGGTGGACCCGCAGCCGTTCACACAGAGCTCGGCTGGGCACTCCAAGGCCCAGATGATCTCATATCACATGCTACTTCATGCTACTTTACATCTCTCAAGCCTGCACCGGAGGACTTCGATCAACACGTCGAACATCTCCGGCAGCTTGATGTGCTTCCATTACAAAGTGAAAAGCTAGCAGTAAGGTCCTGTCTGGACCACGAGGCTGTGGGCATCCTGGAAGCATGCATCGAGAGGGTGAAGGTTGGTGGTGACACATTCCGGTACACCACGCCTCTGCTCCGCGTAAAGGACACGCCACCACTGAAAGCCGCTGCCGAAGCAGTTAGGCCAATGCTCCGTAGCACAGAGCGACGACTGGTAGAAGATCCAGCTACGGCTAACATCTATGGAGCAGAGATCCAAAATCTCATCGACGGAGGTGTTACCAAGCTGGGTGAAGAAGAGGTGAATAAGTCTTTTTTTTTTTGTATTTTATTTTTTTATTCTTTTTTAAAACAAACATATAAACAAACATGACAACACACGATAAGATATACAAGCATTAATTGTCAGGGCACATCCAATGAGATCACATTTTGGTTAGTTGTTTTATATAAGATATACCCATAATACCTGTTATCTAAAAAAAAAACCTACATACATATGCTCAGCTCGAAACCCCCCCTCCCGGACCCCACCTTGAGAAGTACCTCCACTATCCCTCGCACCTAACCAGACACTACCATTATAAGCTAGCTTTTATTCTCTCCACCACTTCTAACCACATTGACATTTTGGATTCATTGAGACCCAGAATTCTTGCTGTAGATATTTCATGGTAAATTACATCGAGATATGTAAGAAACCAAACTTTACGGCACATTTTTTCCGGTTGAAACCAGCGTGATGCGATCAGCTTTTTGGCTACTGTGATACCCGATAAAACCAATCTCTTTAGCTGTGGATTCACTGCAAACTCAAAAACATCATTCAACAGCAATACCGAGGGGTGTACAGGTATATTCCAAGATACGAGTTTTGATATTTGTTGGGTCACATCTTTCCAGAATGCCTTAACTGGTGAGCAGTCCCAATACATGTGCATAAATGTCCCTTCGTCCCCATTTGTACATTGGGTGCATTTGGAATCTTGTTTGAGCCCCATTCGGCACAGTCTTATAGGAGTCAAGTATGTCCTGTGAATATAGTTAAGATTGATTTGTTGATGATCCGGGTTCCTTGATGTAAGTCGGACATTTGCCCAGGCTCCTTGCCAATCAAAGTCATTTTCCAGGTCTGGTATATCCCTCCTCCAGACAGAGTCAAGTTGGAGGGTTTCATACGAGGACGTTAGTAATTGATGATAAAATTCTGAAACAAAACCTCTCGATGTCTCTCTTGAGTAGAAGAATTTGTGGTATCTGTGGTGTTCAATTGGTCTGTCTAATGGAACACCGTGAGACTTCAAACATAGCTCTAACTGTTTGTGAAAAAGCCATGTGGACTTGGTGAGATTAAATTTTTTGCGTATTTCTTTATCACTACAAAAACCCTGTTTGTTAAAAATATCCCCTAATGAGTGTATGCCTTGCTTTTCCCATATAGGGAATCTTATAGGTCGTTTTCCAATTAAGAGAGCTTTGTTATTGAATAAGGGAGTATGGTTGTGCCATTCTTGTGGGTTAGGATTTTTTTTTTGTGATTCACGCCATATCCGGATCGCATGAGTAATTATGGGGCCAAATTTTCGTTCACAGTGCTTGATTGGTAGTTTAGTGTATGCTATGTCCTTCAGTCTATGTGGGGCTACTATGTTTTCTTCTATTTTCCTCCAAGATGCTAATGCTTGGGAGTCAAACCATGTTGTCAATGGACTTAATGAGTACGCCTTAAAATATAGGAAAAAATCTGGAAATGCCATGCCACCATCTGCTTTATTTCTCTGTGCGGTGGATCTTTTTATACGTGGTGGTTTGTTATTCCAAATAAATTTGTATGTGGAGGAGTGTAATCTTTTCCAGTAACCCTCTGGAGGGGGTAACGGTAGCATTGAACAGAAGAAGTTGATTTTAGGTAGTACATCCATCTTAACTATTGATATCCGTGCTTGTACTGTGTTCTTAAGTTTTGCCCATCTATCAAGGTCGTCTTTGATTTTGTTTTGGATTTTTGTGTAGTTGTGCTTCACCGTTTGTCTTATGGTAGGGAATATTTCCACTCCCAAGCATCTGAAATGTTTTACCATCGGTATCTGTCCTGGGAGGGTTGTATCTTTTTTTGCAGGGGTGTTAAGTGGAAGGAAAGCCGACTTCGGCCAATTTATCTTAAATCCCGATAAATCACCAAAGTCCTCAATCAACTTGAGCAGATGAGGCAATGTGGTGTTGGGGTTTTTCATGAACAATATTACATCGTCCGCATATAAACAAATTTTTTGTTGTGTGCCCTTGATTACGATAGGTTCTATGGATTGGGATTGTCTTATATATTGTGCTAACGGCTCTAATGATAGATTGAACAGACCGGGACTAAGAGGGCAACCTTGTCTGGCTGAGCGCGATACCGGAAAGATATCGGAGATGATTGTGCCTGTTATAATCATGGCCGATGGGTCTTTGTATAATACTTTAATCATATCGATGAATCCTTTTCCTAACCCCATCCTTTCTAGCACTGCCCACAGATACGACCATTCCAGCCTGTCAAAGGCCTTCATAGCATCCAGGGACAGTATCGCCTTAGGTATGGTATCCTCTTTGTCGGCATCAAGTACGTGCAGTATACGTCTTATGTTCTCAGTGATCAGGCGGCCTCCTATGAAGCCAGTTTGGTCCGGGTGAACTAAAGACGTCATATGCTTTTGTAATCTGATGGCTAATACCTTAGAGTACAGTTTGATATCTGTTCCGAGGAGGCTTACAGGTCTATAACTACCGCACTCGTTGGGGTCTTTGTCTTTTTTAAGGAGGACTGTTATGAGTGCAATATTGTCGGTTTTATGGAAGTTCCCCTCTTTGACTGAGTATAAGATCATATTTAGTAATAAGGGGCCAATTATGTCCCAACAAGAAAGGTACATTTCTGATGGGAAACCGTCTCTTCCTGGAGCCTTACCACTTTTCATTGCGGTTATGGCCATCTTGAGTTCCTCTAGTGTGATCGGTATTTCTAACTGTTTAGCGTCATCCTCTGAAAGTTTAGGGAGAATAATTTGATTAAGAAATGTGTCCATTTTGTTTTGATCGAAGGTCATTTCTGATTTATATAAATCGGAGTAGAATACTTTGAATGTATCGTTTATTTTTACCGGATCTGTTACAAGTACTTGTTGTGCTCTAATGGTAGTTATATCTGCAAATGTTGCATTAATTCTTAATCGCATGGCTAATAGGTGGCTGGGTTTGGAACCATGGGAGTACTGCTGTTGTCTTGTGCTGCGTATTTGTATTTCCGATTGTTGTCTGTATATGTCATTGATCTCTATTTTTAGTACGTTAACTTGATTTTCTAGTCGAGTTGAGTTGTTGTATTTCAGAGAATTAAATAACGTTGAGTAAAGCGTTTCCAGCTCATCCAGTTTTGTGTTTTGATTCTTGCGCATTTTGGAGGAAAAGCTATCCGTGAAGTCTTTGATCATTCCCTTTACCGACATCCATATTATTCTGGGGTCTTGCACCGAGTTTGCATTCTCCCGTTGGAATACTATAAGAGCTTCTTTGAGTTGTGTAATGAATTCCTTGTTGTTAAGCAGCAACGAGTTAAATCGCCATCTTGGGGCTCGGGAGGATAGTATACCAAATGTACCTTTAAGGAGTAAATAACAGTGATCTGATAGTGCGTTGGGTATCATTTCCACTTCATAATTATCAAATAGTTTCTGTGATGCAAAGACATAATCTATTCTGGATAGTGTCTTATGTCTCGCAGATCGACAAGAGTACTTTCGGGTCGTGGGGTTAAGTAACCGCCATAAGTCCTTTACACCTGTAATCTTTGACCAATCCTTTAATGCCTTCGATGAATTCTTTTGTTCGCTGGAAAAGGCGAGGTAAGATTTGTCTATCCTTGGGTTCCAGATGGCATTAAAATCCGCTCCTATTATAAATGAGTAATCGGGAATGTCTAACATTGCATTGGTTAGTGTAGTGAAGAAATCTTCTTCGTACAAATTTGGGGCGTATACCGCTATCAACGCTATTTTCCTGTTCTTATGTTCAATCTTAGCTATAGTTATCCGACCTTCTACATCAGACCATACTCCCTTTAGTACAATATTCAACTTACGTTTAACGACTATTGCTACACCCCGAGTTCTCGTACCAATAGAGGAGTGACTGATATTATGGTATATGTTGTCCGCTAATTTACCTATGTCTTTCCCTAGAATGTGTGTTTCGCTTAGCAGAGCAATGTCCACTTGTTCTTTTTTCATCAGTGTGAGCACGCTTTTGCGTTTAAGTTGGTTATTTATTCCCCCGGTGTTCCATATCATTATATTCAAACTAGCCATAGTCTATACATGTTGCATTGTAATTTTTGGTAATGCTTCTAGAGTGCGAGGCAATACTAGATATACATCCCACTAGTGAGGTCCCGTTGAGAGCCGAGCTTAAAAACATACATATATACAAATAAAAATCCCCTACCCTTCCCTCCCACCGAGAGTCGTACAGGATTGTGTTCCATGAACACAACCTTTGCGTATGACTCTCTCCCTTGCACCACCGGATATCCCAGAATGATCCAATTATCCTTAACATTCCTATGTATACCATAGGATCTAACACTCTAAATTCTACCATAAGTAGAATGTCGACTGTGGCTTGGCCACTTACCCGTAAAAAATAAATAAATAAAAATTTAAATGAGATAAACTAAAATTAAAGACCAAAAATAAGCTTCAATTGTCATGCCTTAATCACTTACATTTTATATGAACTTGTAATTTATAGTAATTTATAGTAACCCATGAATAATATGAAGGTATTGAACTGAAGAGAGAGCCTCAATAAATCAGAGAGAGCGGATGAAAAAGAAAGAAAAAAAAAAAAACAAGTAAAAGGAAGAGAACATTAACTTAGATCTTAAAAGAGCATTGCTATGCTTAAACATCTAAAGTATTAATTGGAGAAGTAGTGAAATTATTTCCCATTAATAAAAAAACAATTTTTAAATACGTATATGCAGCATTTCCCCCGACCGGGGTGGGCGATGATCGTTGTGTAGAGTGATCTTTCAGCCGGCCGGCTATGATGGCTCTGTGGTTTTGCATCTAGATAGCTGTTGATTATTCCCCCGAGGGGCTTCTGGTAGAATGAATGACCACGTATTGCTGATATTCCAGAATGCTCCATATATCAAAGAATGCTTCGATGTTCTAGATTATTCCAATATGTCATTTTTACATTGTCTGAATGTTCCAGTATGTTCTGGAGTGTTCCAATCTTAAATCCAATATGTCCGCAATAATATACACGTCGGGGAAAGCATTCAAAAACTCTGAGCACGTAGGTCTCTCTGTCCCAAATCCTCGAATATTAAAGGTTGTACTATATGGTGACCTTGCATAACTGAGATTTAAAAGGCCATTTATACACTAATCTGCTCCTGTTCAGACAGGAATTTGGCTGCCTCTTCAGGCGATTTGAGGAGAACTTTTGCTCCTTGTTTGTCGACGGCGCGAAGTATTGCAGGGTATATTAGTAGGGGTCTGTATTTCCCCAGGTATAGTTGAGACATCACCGTCTTGAACTTGGCACGCAGTTCCACTACATCACGACAATAATCTTCAAAGCAGTGTATTGGTACCTCCATGTGTTTCAGATTGCCTTTCATCCTGCGAATTCCACGCATAATCATTTCTTTTATTCTGACTTGGCGCAGTACAACTAATATCACTCTGGGCTTAGCGTTGCTGTCACTGGAGCGGGGTCCCAATCTGAAGCACTCATCCACCTCCGGTATTTTAGGAAGGATTCCTGTTCCCAAGATTTTCTGTAATTCTGTGGCAAACTCTTCAGGGTTTTCACATCTCACTGATTCGTCCAGACCGACAATGCGAATATTCAGCCTGCGTTTTTGATATTCCATCTCGAATATTTTGGCTTTCTGTTCTTTATTGATTCGCGTGAGCTCCTCCGTTATTTCGCTGAGCTCCGTCTTGATTTCATTGTAGTTCCCCTTCATCTCGGCAGTTAGGTTAACTGTGTTAGCCTCTACTTCCTTGTAGATGTGAGTGAATTTGATTTCGTGGGCTTCCACTACTTTCTCCAGAGCCTCGGTGCGTTTATTCTGTGCGTCGGCGTCCGCTCTCAGCGCATCAATTTTGCCTTCAATAGATTCTTTAATAGCATCTACTTTTTGAGTTATTATCTTCTGTGATTCTGTGATCATTTCCTCCATTCTCTTCTCTGTGATCATTACCTCCATTCTCTTCTCCATTGTCTTCCCCATTTCCTCCATTTTCCGGATGATATGATCGGTATCTGCGGAGGTCTTTGATGGGGTTGAACTTGAAGCGGCCTCTGTCGAGTCAATACTTTCTGCTGTCCGCTGTACGTATCCTGGGTCCCGCTGCGGGACCTCTTCGACTAGTTTTTGGTCTTTCCTTGGGTCTTTCCTTGGTGGCATCTCGATTCTTTTGGTCAATATAGTTAGTTGATAGTCTCAGTTGATATATGCGTCAAGTTTTAAACGCATTAATGATATATAATTATGATTTTAAAACGAAAAAAAAAATAACGGGTGAGCAGCTGTGTCACATGCGACCTACTCCATTCTATAGCTAAACCGGAGGTGAATAAGTCTGATGAGTCATGGTTCACCCATCGCGGGGCGGCGGCCGACTCCTATTTACCGCAACCTGACCTGCACGACACAGACATCTTCCTGCTGAAGACCAGCCAGGCGGATTGCTTCCCAGAGGAACTTAAGTGCCTCCGAGCTGGTGGACGCTCTTGTCACAAGGACACCTCCTGTTCCACTGACATCCACCCCATAGTTCTCGATCCTGGCCATGCAGTGACTAAACTCATCGAGGATGTAGATGCCCGCCTACACCACCCAGGGCCCGATAGGGTCTTCGCAGAGATCAGGCACCAGTACTGGGTCCTGTGGAGAAGACGGGCCATCAAGCCTCATCAGAGGACCTGCACAGGATGTAGGAAGTGGAGGTGGAAGCCGGTGGTTCCAATGATGGCAGACTTACCTCCTGCCCGTTTGCGGCCCCTTAAGCTGCCAGTATGTGTTGTCAGACATCGCGGATCTGGACCCTGTGACACCAAACAGGTTGCTGATGGGGCGGCGGGACGCCTCCCTGCCACAAGTGTCCTACGCTCCGGACCCGACTTTGGCAAATGATGGCGACAATCAGAGACCTCCGTAGCCACTTAGGGAATTTAACTCGTTTACATAATAGCTATGCTATTCTGGGTGCGGCTGTTGTAAATTCCCCACTATTTTTCATACTGTGTATTATTATTTCCATTCAGGCATTACTTTGGACAGCCCAGGGGGTATTCTTGTTCCTAGTGTGGTAAATTCCCACAGACTTTCTACAATAATTTGAGGTTATTGTAGTACAATACAATGAGATTGATTATCTGGAAGGAGGAGAAAGAATTCATACTAATAGAATCGTTGGTCTCCTCATCTGACTTAGCAGATGAGGAATAAAACGTGTACGCCAAACAAACCAGAACTGTATTTCAACTCAACTGATTTATTTGAGTCAGGGCCAAGGGTGAATAAAAGGTTGACTTTTACATACAAAAGATGATCAGAGAACATTAACAGAGCTGTCTGTTGTACAGAAATATCACAATCAGGTTTGCATCTCCAACCTCAATAATGTACATAAAACAGTCGGTAACATAATCTGAACATACATTGAAAATACTGTAAGCCCTTTTTTGCATATAAGTAAGCCTGGTTTCTAAGCTAAGTTACATTCTAGTCTAACCAAACAATGCGGGTTCCATCCGGCTTACTTACATCAAAAAGCAGTAGTTTCTCTGGTCGGGAGGGGTCGGTGGAGCCCCCAGACCCCCCTGGTTGGTGTCTGGTCTGAGAGCTCTAGAATAACCCTATGTAGGCCCTTATATCCTATCATTTCTAGCCAATAATACATATGGCTGGTCCAATCCAGCGTCTTCTTGTGGGGGTTGATCTCTTGTGGGCGCCTTCTGTGAGCGGTGTCCTGTGGCGCTGGCAGCCCCTCCCTCTGGGTTCCTCTGTGTGTCTTCTCATGGGGGGGGGCTGGCCTGATGTCCTTCTGGTGGGGGGTGTGAATACACTTTGGGCCAAACTACCATATAGTACTAATCTGATCACAGAGTGGGGGTGAAGAGTAGCTCTCGTCACCCCTGCTAGTTGGCAGAGTAGCTGTGATAACTTCTTTAACACGAGTGTAATCACCCTTCAAACCTTATTTCTAATATTATGGTTTACTCTTTTGATACTAAACAGTTGATTAATAGATTACTTTGTTTGTGAGTTAGTGTCCATGCTTCAACAAGTCTAAACTGGTCTGCCCTGTGTTCAACCCAGCTGTCTCTGCTTCTACATTTACATACTGTCAATTCAAGAAGGTGTTGTTTGTTCTCTAAATTAGTCATTGCTTGAGTGGGGGTTGAAATAACTGTTGCTGCTGTTATCTGATGTAACTGTCTCAAGTATGGTTCCTTATTTAGCCACTGAGTCCACTCTGCTATTGAAAGGTAGCTGTGATGATCTCTGATTATTCACACATATTATTTATGAAATAACACGTCAATATTTACCACATTTCCCCGTTTTGACGATTCTTATCGTCACATATGATATATTGACTTGATTTTTTATACATACTAACCATACATAATAAAATTCATTTTTTCCCAAAATTAAAATTCATTTTTTTTTCAAAATTTCTCAATTTTTTTTTCTTTTTCCATTTTTCTTTGGCAATTAGCTTTCTTGTTCCTCAAGGCTCATAGCCAGAGGCCTACTTTTGAAACAACAACTTTTGAGCTTGTTGAATCACAATAAAACAATTTAATCTAATCATTATACCCTTCAAATAAAACACAATTTTTTTAAATTACAGTATCTGTTTACATGATCTGGGGAGACAAGATCCATTAGTATCACAATTTTCCATTTTACATTCATTCTCTGATTCTGCTAATTTTTTCTTTAAGATAGTACAATCACGTCTGCATAATCAATTAATTGCTTCCCACCTATCCTCCCCCCTTTTATGACTCATAACGGTCATAAACTTGTCACTTCTTGTTTCCACAGCCCAGTCTTGGCCGAGAAAAGCAGAATTTCAACGAAAATTTTCTTTCATTCACCATGTCGGCCATAACCTACACCTAATATATAACCTATGTGTATGTGTCTAGTTTAGTACTCTTGCGTTGTGTCATAATCTATATCAGTTGTTACCGTTCAGTCACCTCCCGTCCAACATACCAATCAATCACACAGAGGCCCTTGTTCACCGCTTTGGTTGCACAGTCTCTGACCGTTTCCGCCCCCCCCCCCTCCACCCCATGTCGGCCAGCCTCAGCTGAAGCCAATGTTTGTAGGCCTGGACCTCGTCATATTCTGTCCCATGACTGTATTTCCATGGATCTACAGACGAACGACTCTGTCAGTCTGGAGGTTTGTCTCAAACCCCCGGCCTTCGTATCCGGGGCTATACTGAAGGAGGGGTAGCGTCCCAAGCGACCTCTCTTCATAATCCAACAATCTCCCACAGGAACTGACTGAACGGGTTCACACCATCGTGTCATAATCTAATGAAATGTATTCATGTCTCTCTCAGCGTTGCTCTGCCTTTCCCCTCCCTTTTCTGAGCTGTTGAAGACACAAGCACAGAGCAAATCACTTTACACAATATGTCAACATACTCAATAAGGGAAGCCATTAATTCCATATGCAAATCGTGGTGGCACTACTTAACTCGTCATCGATCGGATCCAATGCACCTCTTCTTTCAACAGTCCTCCCCCGCCACATCATGTAACACAGATTGGGAAAAAACAAAAACCACCAATTAATATTCGAATACAACTACATGTGAGATTATCATTCATCCCCAAAATAGCAAAACAATGAAATCAATACCACCAACATCAGACCACCTCAACGGTCACTTAGAGAAAAAAAAGAAAAGAAATCTAAAACTCCTAATTCAAAGCAGAGCCAGGAGGCCGAGGTGAATAGGAAACACAGATATATCCTACCTAAACACAGTCTGCTATTCTTAAGACTAGTTTCACCTTAAGTGAAAGCCAAGTTGTGTGTGTGTATGCATGTGTGATCATACTGTGTGAATGTGTCTGCGTGTGTCTGTGTGTGTGTGTGTGTGTGTGTGTCTGTGTGTGTGTGTCCGTGTGTGTGTGTCTGTGTGTGTGTGTCCGTGTGTGTGTGTGTGTGTCTGTGTGTGAATGGGTAAGCTTCCTGGCCACCATCCCCCGCTCAATCATTCACTGAAATCAAAAGGACATCTCAATCTCACACATACATACAAAAATCAAATTTAAATAAAAAATAACATCTGTACCAACTCAACCAAACCTCCATTTTCACAGTGCCACAACACATTCTAAAAAAGAAATAAAAGCTAAAACCCACCAAACATCACAATTCAACATCATCCACGCCTCATTCATATTATAAACATATACCTTCCACCACACTCGTTAATCATTTCACATTTCTGACAAACAAAGGTTAGTTCTTCTGCACTCATCTCTTCTGCTCTCTCATCAGGCTACACTCATCTCTGGCTAATACAATTCACACTTAATTTCTACACTCCTACCTACTGCCAGAGAGAGTCTAGGAACTCTCCCTCAACGACAGAACCTCAAAGCATTCCTAGTACCTTGAGAGTCTACCGCTATTCTCCCTAACCAAAAAGCTAGCCCTCCAAAAGTCATAATCCCATTGAACGACTACCTCCCTGATCGTCTCACTCACTCACCCACCTGTGTTCTGTATTAGCACGCTTCCTGTCTCAACATTTCCCCCGTCATAAAAATAACTGCCAACTGTTCTCTCACTCCACAACTGTCTCCTGCATCTGCACCTCTGACCCTCTCCTGTTGCATCTAATCTCACGTCATCCTGTCATAAAAAGAACAGCCATCGTAAACAGCTGTATACACGACCCCCCTGGGCCGTTTACTGCTTAGTAAAGATAGCCTGAGTCCCCCCTGTGAGTTTCCGTGACCTCCCTGTAACTCAACAGAAGGATTAATCATTTCATACACAAATCATCTATCAAACATTTATAAAAACTGCTAAAACACAATCCTACATCATAGCAGCTTCTAAACAACCCCCTGTCACTAAATTATCCCACTGTGACCCAAGGATTTGCAAATGGCATTTAAAAACATAACATTCTAACAGTATTTCAACATAGCAATGAAACTCATTAAGGATTAATAAAAACAATCGTTTCGATCACTGTAAACACAACCATATCAAAATGTGTCATTGCAGCAAGCCTCCATCAATAAATTATCCTACAAGTCGGAGGCTTGTGTCAACATTTTAACAGTGTATTAAAGATTTAACAATCTAAAACAAGCATACACACATGTTCTAACCATATTAACAGTGTATTAAAAGATTTAACAATCTAAAACAAGCATCAGCAAATTATCCTGCTTCACAACTGGGCCTGTATCAAATTCCACTATAAAACATTTAGCAAATAATATAAACATTATCCTATTTAAATCAATGGTGTCATTAAAGCTATAACAAGTATCAACATCTGACATTTCAACATCAATGCATTCTATACAAGCATCTTAATTCAAGCTACATAAAACACAACATCATTATTCCAAGCTCACAAGTGTACATGTTACACAAATTTATACATGTAAGCATCATTCATTTCAGCATAACATTTATAGTGGTTAGTCCTAAATGCTCCTTTCTTCATACACATGTGATAAATTGATTTTACGGCAAGCATTGTGTAACCCTAGTGTAGAGCCATTTTCCAAATTCAGCCTATAGCTACTCTCAAACTACCGTTTATCTGTGTACCATGTATGCAATAAAAGTTATGATGTATTTTAACACGGGTGACTGAATTTGCAAATCTGGTATGTCATAAATGTATAGTTGTAGCAGTACTGACTATTCTGATGAATTGAAACTGGGGGACCCTGATGTAAACAAGACAAAAGTCTTCCTTTGGTCTGCATCCCCTACCCGCGCCCTCTTCCTGAGAATAATTTTTAGGGAATTTATATACTCAGAACGCGCCCCTGTCGCACACACCAGATCGCCGCGCTTCCTAGCCAGAAAAGCCTTTTACCTGCCGTCATGCGACGCTATCTCCCTTTACATCATGACCAGATAGTCTGTGCGCCACCAACCTTCTTGGTGCAACTCCCCCCTTTTAGTTCACAAAGTATATTCCATACGAGTTAACCAACCCAACCCCCGTGGCCCGCTGGGCCGAGACCGGCCTCCTGTGTCCGAATAAACATACAAACATAAAAAGCCCACGTTTGCATGTTCACTGCACAACAAGCGCGATCGTCATACCTCCGGACATCCTAACCTAAGACACCGACACCCCCCAACCCTGCATGCAGAAGCCATATTCACCGTGGGCCCCAAACAGTGGCGTACACAACCAACCTTCATCCTGTCCTTCTCTCTCCTCCATTCAGACAACAAGCCCCTCGTTTATAACTCCAAACGCAGCAACACCCCAGCTCTTTGCCCCGTGTCCCCAACACACAGCAAGGTCCAGATATGATACATATGACAAGACCCTACCGCACCTTTTCAGGGGGAGACACAAAGGATGGGAAGAACGGCACCATTTCTGTGGTAAATTCCCACAGACTTTCTACAATAATTTGAGGTTATTGTAGTACAATACAATGAGATTGATTATCTGGAAGGAGGAGAAAGAATTCATACTAATAGAATCGTTGGTCTCCTCATCTGACTTAGCAGATGAGGAATAAAACGTGTACGCCAAACAAACCAGAACTGTATTTCAACTCAACTGATTTATTTGAGTCAGGGCCAAGGGTGAATAAAAGGTTGACTTTTACATACAAAAGATGATCAGAGAACATTAACAGAGCTGTCTGTTGTACAGAAATATCACAATCAGGTTTGCATCTCCAACCTCAATAATGTACATAAAACAGTCGGTAACATAATCTGAACATACATTGAAAATACTGTAAGCCCTTTTTTGCATATAAGTAAGCCTGGTTTCTAAGCTAAGTTACATTCTAGTCTAACCAAACAATGCGGGTTCCATCCGGCTTACTTACATCAAAAAGCAGTAGTTTCTCTGGTCGGGAGGAGTCGGTGGAGCCCAACAGACCCCCCTGGTTGGTGTCTGGTCTGAGAGCTCTAGAATAACCCTATGTAGGCCCTTATATCCTATCATTTCTAGCCAATAATACATATGGCTGGTCCAATCCAGCGTCTTCTTGTGGGGGTTGATCTCTTGTGGGCGCCTTCTGTGAGCGGTGTCCTGTGGCGCTGGCAGCCCCTCCCTCTGGGTTCCTCTGTGTGTCTTCTCACGGGGGGGGGCTGGCCTGATGTCCTTCTGGTGGGGGGTGTGAATACACTTTGGGCCAAACTACCATATAGTACTAATCTGATCACAGAGTGGGGGTGAAGAGTAGCTCTCGTCACCCCTGCTAGTTGGCAGAGTAGCTGTGATAACTTCTTTAACACGAGTGTAATCACCCTTCAAACCTTATTTCTAATATTATGGTTTACTCTTTTGATACTAAACAGTTGATTAATAGATTACTTTGTTTGTGAGTTAGTGTCCATGCTTCAACAAGTCTAAACTGGTCTGCCCTGTGTTCAACCCAGCTGTCTCTGCTTCTACATTTACATACTGTCAATTCAAGAAGGTGTTGTTTGTTCTCTAAATTAGTCATTGCTTGAGTGGGGGTTGAAATAACTGTTGCTGCTGTTATCTGATGTAACTGTCTCAAGTATGGTTCCTTATTTAGCCACTGAGTCCACTCTGCTATTGAAAGGTAGCTGTGATGATCTCTGATTATTCACACATATTATTTATGAAATAACACGTCAATATTTACCACACTAGTCAGGCATCTCTCCAGACAGCCCAGGGGTCCTTAGTCTGTTAATTAAATACAGGTGGTGAATTGCCGGCACCTGTGTTTCCATTTGCAGACTGGGAGTGCGTCCTTGAGGAAGTAAGTTATCACCAGCCTCCAAAATGTAATGCCTGTGGTTTATGCTAGTTAAATGTCATATGTAGCCTGCATTGTGTGTTGTTGGGGCGTTGTGATTCATGTGTTTGATTATGGCTTGGGGTTTGCTGCTTTGTGTTGTGTTTGGGCTGTGCCGCTAATTGAGCTAGTGCTAGCCAGCTGGCTATGCTATATGGCATATTTCCATTGGCATGTCAGCACTGGCGCTGGCTCGGTTGGCCGCATGGGCCGGGCATGGCACGGGGTAGCGACTAGCCGTGGTCGTGCATATGGGTCACCTAGCGGCCTAATGCAGGCAGTGGATAGTGCATGATGCATTATGACCTTTACCTCTGCTAATTATGTATTGTGTATTATGTATTATAATTCCTTGTTTCTGGTTATGTGTTACAGAAAACCACTCTGAAACACCACCATTTTGAGAGATCTCACTCAACAACAGAATCCTAAATAAAAATACAAAAGGACTGTTCTCTTGACTCTTGTGTCCGCTCTCTGACCAGGGTACGCTGTTGTGGATGAAGTGGCTCCAGCAAACATAGCAAACAACATTATATCTTCAATAATTATGTTGCAACCTTCGTCTATAAAGCAAACAATTATATAAATATTTATATGTAGTAATAGAGACAAAGGCATAATTCGACAATTTTATTAAGACATGTTTTTATATGGGTCGGGACACTATAAAAAATACTATAGAGAATTGTCAGTGCTGTAAAGTTTAAACCTTTTTAAATCTTAGACAAACAAAACACTTTGCTTTCATGAAATATTGTAAGCCGTCATTTGAGGCTTTATAAAAGCAGCACAATGAACACAAATCTGTCAGTGCAGAGTCCGGCCTCATCTTAAATAACAAACAGCATTGCTTGTTGTAATTAACAAAGAGAGGCAGAGTTAATGAGGCATATGACGTTTGTTGCATTGGAGGTGCAAGATTTTGCAGGTACAAAAAAAAGATTTTTAATTTTTTTATATATTCGAATTTTATTTTCCCATTCGAATCCCATGCCCATCGAACGAAGCTTCGAAACTTCGAAGTATTTAAGACAGCCCTAATACAGTCTAGATGAAGCAGGTCTATGTGGTATTATGACTGAGTGAAGCTAGACAAGCGCATGAAGGAGGTCTATCTGGTATTATTATTATTATAGTTTCCTTGTTCTACTTGGTCTTCTCTCCTAAACGTCCATGACTGGGTTAGTGCTGAGTGCATGGGTTAGTGCTGAGTGCATGGGTTAGTGCTGAGTGCATGGGTTAGTGCTGAGTGCATGGGTTAGTGCTGATTGACTGGGTTAGTGATGCGTGCATGGGTTAGTGCTGAGTGCATGAGTTAGTGCTGAGTGCATGAGTTAGTGCTGAGTGACTGGGTTAGTGCTGAGTGACTGGGTTAGTGCTGAGTGCATGGGTTAGTGCTGAGTGCATGAGTTAGTGCTGAGTGACTGGGTTAGTGCTGAGTGACTGGGTTAGTGCTGAGTGACTGGGTTAGTGCTGAGTGCATGGGTTAGTGCTGAGTGCATGGGTTAGTGCTGAGTGCATGGGTTAGTGCTGAGTGCATGGGTTAGTGCTGAGTGCATGGGTTAGTGCTGAGTGCATGGGTTAGTGCTGAGTGACTGGGTTAGTGCTGAGTGACTGGGTTAGTGCTGAGTGACTGGGTTAGTGCTGAGTGCATGAGTTAGTGCTGAGTGCATGGATTAGTGCTGAGTGCATGAGTTAGTGCTGAGTGACTGGGTTAGTGCTGAGTGCATGGGTTAGTGCTGAGTGCATGAGTTAGTGCTGAGTGACTGGGTTAGTGCTGAGTGACTGGGTTAGTGCTGAGTGACTGGGTTAGTGCTGAGTGCATGGGTTAGTGCTGAGTGACTGGGTTAGTGCTGAGTGCATGAGTTAGTGCTGAGTGCATGAGTTAGTGCTGAGTGCATGAGTTAGTGCTGAGTGCATGAGTTAGTGCTGAGTGACTGGGTTAGTGCTGAGTGCATGGGTTAGTGCTGAGTGCATGAGTTAGTGCTGAGTGCATGAGTTAGTGCTGAGTGCATGGGTTAGTGCTGAGTGCATGGGTTAGTGCTGAGTGCATGGGTTAGTGCTGAGTGCATGAGTTAGTGCTGAGTGACTGGGTTAGTGCTGAGTGCATGAGTTAGTGCTGAGTGCATGAGTTAGTGCTGAGTGCATGAGTTAGTGCTGAGTGACTGGGTTAGTGCTGAGTGCATGGGTTAGTGCTGAGTGACTGGGTTAGTGCTGAGTGACTGGGTTAGTGCTGAGTGCATGGGTTAGTGCTGAGTGCATGGGTTAGTGCTGAGTGCATGGGTTAGTGCTGAGTGCATGGGTTAGTGCTGAGTGCATGGGTTAGTGCTGAGTGCATGGGTTAGTGCTGAGTGACTGGGTTAGTGCTGAGTGACTGGGTTAGTGCTGAGTGACTGGGTTAGTGCTGAGTGCATGAGTTAGTGCTGAGTGCATGGATTAGTGCTGAGTGCATGAGTTAGTGCTGAGTGACTGGGTTAGTGCTGAGTGCATGGGTTAGTGCTGAGTGCATGAGTTAGTGCTGAGTGACTGGGTTAGTGCTGAGTGACTGGGTTAGTGCTGAGTGACTGGGTTAGTGCTGAGTGCATGGGTTAGTGCTGAGTGACTGGGTTAGTGCTGAGTGCATGAGTTAGTGCTGAGTGCATGAGTTAGTGCTGAGTGCATGAGTTAGTGCTGAGTGCATGAGTTAGTGCTGAGTGACTGGGTTAGTGCTGAGTGCATGGGTTAGTGCTGAGTGCATGAGTTAGTGCTGAGTGCATGAGTTAGTGCTGAGTGCATGGGTTAGTGCTGAGTGCATGGGTTAGTGCTGAGTGCATGGGTTAGTGCTGAGTGCATGAGTTAGTGCTGAGTGACTGGGTTAGTGCTGAGTGCATGAGTTAGTGCTGAGTGCATGAGTTAGTGCTGAGTGCATGAGTTAGTGCTGAGTGACTGGGTTAGTGCTGAGTGCATGGGTTAGTGCTGAGTGACTGGGTTAGTGCTGAGTGCATGAGTTAGTGCTGAGTGCATGAGTTAGTGCTGAGTGACTGGGTTAGTGCTGAGTGCATGAGTTAGTGCTGAGTGCATGAGTTAGTGCTGAGTGCATGAGTTAGTGCTGAGTGCATGGGTTAGTGCTGAGTGCATGAGTTAGTGCTGAGTGCATGGGTTAGTGCTGAGTGCATGGGTTAGTGCTGAGTGCATGGGTTAGTGCTGAGTGCATGGGTTAGTGCTGAGTGCATGAGTTAGTGCTGAGTGCATGGGTTAGTGATGTGTGCATGAGTTAGTGCTGAGTGACTGGGTTAGTGCTGAGTGCATGAGTTAGTGCTGAGTGCATGAGTTAGTGCTGAGTGACTGGGTTAGTGCTGAGTGACTGGGTTAGTGCTGAGTGCATGAGTTAGTGCTGAGTGCATGGGTTAGTGCTGAGTGCATGGGTTAGTGCTGAGTGCATGAGTTAGTGCTGAGTGCATGGGTTAGTGATGCGTGCATGAGTTAGTGCTGAGTGCATGAGTTAGTGCTGAGTGCATGAGTTAGTGCTGAGTGCATGAGTTAGTGCTGAGTGCATGAGTTAGTGCTGAGTGCATGGGTTAGTGCTGAGTGCATGGGTTAGTGCTGAGTGTGGCATCAGTGGCTATCAGTGTTCCTCTAATTGACCTCAAACCCCGCCCTCTTGTCTTGATCAGGCTATCATTGACACGATAAAGGTTCCTCTGGGTTCCTGGGTTCTTAAACATGTTCATTCTGTATCATATGCTCTTCTCAGGAGAAACCTAGCAGAAGTACTTTTAGGCTAAAGACCCAGTTTGAGGAAAACCTCTAAACGTATATGTCCCCTTTTCTGATCTTTACAGTATTTCCTGACTACCTCCAACAACCTCCGGCTGCTGCTATTGGTCCAGTTGTTTGTCACGTCAGAGTCTCGCCCTGTCAGGCGCTGCCCAGACTCGGCCAAATTTGGACAGATGATCGGGAAACTGAAAATTGTGAGGGCACTATCAAGATCTCTCCATAATTTGGTAAATGCACTCACGGCACATCACCTGAATGAAGGCTGCTTCCTCTTCAGTACAGTTTTATACCATGCAGCACATCCAGGGCAGGGTTAGTGTTAGTGTTAAGGTTCAGCAGATGAGGATGTGTCTCCCAGTGGATCCCTGACAACACCGACCCATCATCTTATTATTTATTATTATTATTATTATTATTATTATTATTATTATTATTATTATTATTATTATTATTATTATTATTATTATTATTATTATAGGTGCTGGGGTCATCCTTAACTCATTCCCCGCCAACAACAAGTTTACCATCAAAGCATAAAAAAACGACCCCCCCCCCCTTTCATGCATTCATGATGAAACATAATACCTATTATATACATTTGATTTGGAAATAGTAGCGTGTCCAGGCAAGAAACGCCAACGCTTATAGTAGAATACACGTAGCGCCCTATAAACCAGCTTTTCATGAATTATCCCGGATCACTCCTAAACTATACTTATATTCACCACGGGATAACGCGTGAACGTATGCATGAAAAAAAAACTTTTTTGCATGTTCGACGGAAGAAAGTCACTGTCAAATGACTATAGTATTGTCTCCATAGCTAGAATATAGAATATAGATATAGCTCTCCAAACAAGGTGACGCACTCCTATCTTTAAAGTGTGGCATAGCTAGAACGGGACCAGGCTGCGTCTATGCCTTCTACAACGCTGTTTGGTTTCCGGGTTCCTCTGATTGGCCACTAAGCCCACGTGACCCTACGCTAGCACGCCCCCCTTATCGCCGCCAGTTATCGCTTACGCCCGCGCATGAGCCGCGACTTTACACTCTCGCGCTGTGAAGCGCCAGCGGGGCGATGCGGTGGTTTCTCCCCGGCTTCCGTGCGCCGCGCTGCTGCCGGCTTGACTCGGTCCAGCTCCAGCAGCAGCGGCCGTCTTCCGTTGTAGAAGCCCCTTCAATGACAGAGCTCTCATATTTGCAAATGCATAAACTATATCTTAAATTATGGCTATGTGTCTAATATGGCCGTCGCTTATCAATGACTTGTTTTGTTTACATCAGGGTGAACGCTGTTGCATTCGCAAATATGAGAGCCAGCAATACGCAGCTCCAGTTAACCTAATTTATACCGTAATGAATCATTAAAAAATATATACTGTTAACTGGAATATGTTGTTTCTTTACACATATGTTGGATTATGTAATTGGTTTGTCAGACAAAAATCGCTACTTTACATCAGGGTGAATGCTGTTACGCTGCCACCACCCACTTCAATGACAGAGCTCTCATATTTGCGAATGCATAAACTATATCTTAAATTATGGCTATGTGTCTTCTTCTTCTTCTTCTTTAGAATTTCCAGCAGTGGAGACGCATCGTGGCGTATTACTGCCCTCCGCAGTTGTTTTGATTGAGCTCTTCTTCTTCTTCTTCTTTCTTCTTTTGAATTTCCCGCAGTGTAGATGCAACATGGCGTATTACTGCCCTCCTCAGTTCTTATACTACGCTAGTAGTATGGTTTCCATAGTATGGTCTCTGGTAAATCAACTTTTGATTGTTTACACTCTTCTTCTTCTCATCTTCAAAACACATTACTATCGTCTCTGTCTCCTTCTTCTCTGCTCCTCTTGTCTGTCTCCTTCTTCTCTGCTCTTGTCATACAATATTGTCAACACCCACCAAAAAGAAAAAAATCACCCCCTCAGGCTCCGAAGCAGACCCAAACACGGAACAAAAAACACCCGACAGCCCATAAGTGCGGCCTCCACCCACAGCCGACCGCTCCAAAACAGCACCCAACCAGAACAAAGCAAAAACCAATGAACAACAAAACATCTACAAAATGCAAACAAATGCACATCCAACGCCGAACAAAAACCACCCAGAGCACACCCGCCACCAGGCATGAGAAACAACAAGAAGCGACAGAGAGCCCCGGTGGGGAGATCAGGGGCCCCCCCGCCACCTCCCACCGCCCCCCACGTTCGGCCACATGCCCTCCGGCGACAAATGTGCTGTGAACAGCCTCCACCCAACATCCACCACACGCCCATTCACATTCCACAGACACCCCGACACCCATCCATCTCCACCCCATTCCAGCTGAACACCACTCCAAAGCAATCAACTGCAAGCAAAAGCCACACCCGGCAAGCCACCAAATGTCCCCCACCCCATGTCCACATCCACTTCAGAGCCCGAGAAAACCCGAGTCCCGATCTTGATCCACCTCCACCTCTCCAATCACAATCACGCTCTCAACATGGCGTATTACTGCCCTCCGCAGTTTTTATGCTTCGCCCACACTTGAGAAAGTTTACACTCTTCTTCTTCTTCTCATCTTCAAAACACATTACTATCGTCTCTGTCTCCTTCTTCTCTGCTCCTCTTGTCTGTCTCCTTCTTCTCTGCTCCTCTTGTCATACAATCACAATACAAACATCATCTCCTCTCTTGAAGGGCCCCCCCAAGAGGGGGAACCCCACTGACCCTCACAACTTCTTCTTCTTCTTTTGAATTTCCGGCAGTGTAGACGCATCGTGGCATATTACTGCCCTCCGCAGTTCTTTTGATGGGCTCTTCTTCTTCTTCTTCTTTTCCCGCAGTCTACTGGAATCCGTCATCCCCTACATTGTCCATTGGAGTGCAGCTAATGCTGCTACTTCCTGTCTGAGCCCCCCTCTGCGAGACACTCCTTGCCCCCTGCGATCTTATTCTGGACTGCTTGGTCCCTCACAACCCCCTCATCCAATTCCCTAACCACCTCCTCCCAATTCAGACCTTCCATTCCCAAATGTTGAACCGCTATCCTAGCAATCATCTTTACCCTATCTGTTCTACCCTTAGCCTCTGCCAGACCATTAACTACCCCTGCCACGAAGGCCACAATACCAAATTTCTCCTCCCTTACCCTCTCTCTATCCTCCTGCTCTACCCTCTCTGCCAAATGCCCTTCTCCAACCCCCTGCACCCTATCTTGACTTCCCTGTCTTACCCTGCTAGCCGCCTCAGCATACGATAACTTACCCTCCCTTCTCACTCTCTGAACCGCGACCTCCCTCTTCATCACCTCACACCCCCTAAACGCTACACTATGCTCCCCACCACAACTACAGCACTTCAGCTTCACTCCCTCTCCACACTTCCCATAGTCATGTTCCCCGCCACACCTAGCGCACCTCTGCCCCTTCCTACACGTGTTAGCTATATGGCCAAACTCCTGGCACCTATAACACCTAAGAGGACTCTGAACAAATTCCCTAACCCTAAACATCCTATGCCCTGCAAACACCTCCCTAGGAACAACCCCACCCTCAAACTCAATCACTACCGTCTCCGTCACTATCCTATCCGCTCCCCTCTTCATCCTTTCTACACTCTTAACTTTGCCATTACGCCCGTCCCCCCTTAACTCTTCCACCAGCTGCCCTACGCTAACCTCGACCGGTACCCCAGCTATCACCCCCTTACATCCCCCCTCCCTCTTCTCCCCTACTCTCACTACCTTAATTATACCCACCCGGTCCCCACCAATGCTCCTCATCTTCCTAGCCCTCTCCACCTGCTCCTCACTAACACACCCTACGGCCAGATTCCCATCCCACCAAACTCTTGCGTACTTTACCTCCCCTAATTGCTCGTCAATGAGTTTGGGCAACTCGAGCATACCTACTTTCCTCTCTCCCCTCTCCCCCTCAAGCCTAACCACCATATGAATCACTTCTGCCACATAATTTCCTCGACCCTCGCCTCCTGCCCCACTTGAGCTATCGTCCCTCACTTTCTTCCTCTTCCACCCTTCCCCACTCTCCTCCCCCCTACTCTCCATACCGTCACCACCCGACCCCTTACCCTTGCCCTGGCTATTCTCACCCCCATCGCTGTCGTTCCTCTCCGTCTGTTTCTTCCTCTTACTCCCCTTTCCCTCACTTACCCTCCTCTTCTTCCCCACCGTTTCCCACCCTTCTTTCTCACTCTCCTCCCCACTATACTCCATTCTGTCACCACCCGACTCCTTCCCTTTGCCCTGGCTATTCTCACCCCTATCGCTGTCGCTCCTTGCTGGCGCCGTCATCTTTTTTTTTTTTTTTTTTTTTGACCAAACACATCGAGTCTAACATTATTATAGGCAAATGCGACATTATCACACCAGTCAGCACCCTGGTCAGTACTAAAAGACAGGGTGAGAGCCGCACGCACCCACACACGAGACAAGCGCAGCTGCGTATGTAACCACCAACGCACAATAATCATACCATAGACATTTTATAAATGAGCAATAATGATAATAATACAGTTACTGTAATTAGGAAAATAAGGTCTTACCTTAACACGGAAGCGACCACAAATGCCTGGGATCAGCTGCCTGCGAGATGCGTCCTCACTTGCTGTTTTAAAGTGGCGCGCTAAAGCAGGGTAGTTATTCCAGACTGCTTTTACAGTATTCAAATTACTCGCCACCCACCTGATGGTGAAGATCTGCCCAATTCTCAAAATCTGCATGTCACAGAAGTAGTCCCTGCTGCAGGTTGTTAGCGTCGCCAGCAGTCAATTTAAAATGGTCTGCGATTGAAGAAGTAGATGCTCCTCCTACCGGCTCCTGCTCAGTCGAGTCGATTGGCTGCTTCGCCTTCTTTGTAAAACTAAAATTGGTTAGAAGGCTTACTTCTTTGATTTTTCGTTTAACTTTCGACATTATCCTGAATGGTATAAAACGGCGGGTGAAGTTTGATTTGTGCCTGCAGGCTGCAGCGCCGCCACGCTCCGAATGATAATTGCAAGAATAGCATGCATGTCACCATCTATTGAACCAACAGTGAATTAGTGCGCAAATCATGAATCATACATCAAAATAGCCAAATTTTACGCATTATACACGATGATGACGGAAATTACAGAAAAATTTGAAATGCATGGCAAAAATAGCATTTATTGTCAGTATTTTAGAGACCCCCCAAAAATTCACAAATCATGTTTTCAGGGGAGCTGATGTCTCATCTAGGGAAGCCATGGCTCCCCTAGCTCCCCACCCTGTTGATAAGCGACGGCCATATTAGACACATAATTTAAGATATAGTTTATGCATTCGCAAATATGAGAGCTCTGTCATTGAAGTGGGTGGTGGCAGCGTAACAGCGTTCACCCTGATGTAAAGTAGCGATTTTTTATTGGTTTGTCATGACAAACCAATTACATAATCCAACATATGTGTAAAGAAACAACATATTCCAGTTAACGGTATATTTTTTTAATGATTCATTACGGTATAAATTAGGTTAACTGGAGCTGCGTATTGCTGGCTCTCATATTTGCGAATGCAACAGCGTTCACCCTGATGTAAACAAAACAAGTCATTGATAAGCGACGACCATATTAGACACATAGCCATAATTTAAGATATAGTTTATGCATTCGCAAATATGAGAGCTCTGTCATTGAAGGGGCTTCTACAATGGAAGACGGCCGCTGCTGCTGGAGCTGGACCGAGTCAAGCCGGCGGCAGCGCGGCGCACAGAAGCCGGGGAGAAACCACTGCATCGCCCCGCTGGCGCTTCACAGCACGAGAGTGTAAAGTCGCGGCTCATGCGCGGGCGTAAGCGATAACTGGCGGCGATAAGGGGGGCGTGCTAGCGTAGGGTCATGTGGGCTTAGTGGCCAATCAGAGGAACCCGGAAACCGAACAGCGTTGTAGAAGGCATAGACGCGACCAGGCTAATCCCTGGCGCTGAATGAGTTAAAGGTGCTATAGATAACATTCAGCCACTAGATGTTGCACTAGACTAGAGCACCAGCATGTTATTTATCCAATCAGCTGCATTCCATAATATAATTGTTGACCAGTCACCTGTGGAGCGACAATAACTTGGCCATGACGACAAGGTTCCTCTCTTTAGCCTTTGCCGTGGTTTATTATTCACACATCATTATGCAGATGAGACCTCTCATGAGAGGTGACGGAGGAAGAGAGCGAGGGGGAGGTAACAACTCCTTTTATACCTCTTACCTGACGTCAGCATCAATAGCTACGTCCCCTTGCGCCTATAGCGCCCTCTTGTGGAAACAGTTAAGCAGTTACATGCAATTGTATATAACACATAACCTCAACACTCCCACTTACGGCTGTCGTGTATACTGTACAACTTTTACAAAAACATCTTTCAAAGAAAATAATACAGTTCAGAACATCAAAAAGAATATGGCAGTCAATATTACATAACAGGCAATATTTACACACCAAACATGACCTCTGCAAATCTTCTCAATTTCAGTTTGGAGACAGGCTTTGTCATAGCATCTGCTACCATGTCGTCTGTAGGACAATAAACAAGTGTCATCCTTTCTTCTCTGATGACAGATCTGATGAAGTGATATTTTATATCCACATGTTTACACCTCTGTCTGCACACAGGGTTTCTAGCAATTGCAATGGTTCCCTGGTTGTCTTCATAAACAACAGTTTTCTTATATACATAGGTATCCATTCCTTCGAGCAGTTGTTCTAGATAAATACATTCCTGTATTGTCATAGCTAGAGCCATGTATTCGGCTTCACAAGTTGACAGTGAAGTTTTCCATGAAACCAGTGAGCTGTTTGTGTTCAAACTCACACAATACCCTGTGGTACTTCTTCTGTCTGTGGCGTCTGCCGCCCAATCTGCATCACTGTAGGCTTTAAGCCCTAAGCCATCGCTGCTCTTTCTGAAACAAAGCTGTTTATCTGCTGTGCCTTTGAGATAGCGAAAAACATGTTTTGCTGTAATCCTCTGTGGGATCAGCAAAATGCTGTGACAATTTACTCACTACAAAAGGTCAGGGCGAGTACATGTTGTCAAATAAATGAGGCTACCTACAGCTTCTCTGTAAATTTTTACATCTGTCAATTTCTGAGCATCCTCTTGGTAGTCTAGTTTTTGATCACATGGTGTTTCCCTTGTTCTACATTCTTGCATGTCAAAACGTTTCAGGATCTTTTCCACATATCTCTTCTGGGATATTTTTACACAACTGGCAGACTGTTCGAAGTCCATGCCTAGAAAATGCTTTAACCTACGTAGGTCTTTCATTTAGAATCTGGTGGAGAGCATACTTTTCACCTGCTCTAGTTTTCTAGTGTTGTCTGCTGCAATGATTAAATCATCCACCCAAATCACAATTAGCACTTTTCCTGACTCTTTTGACTCCCTTGAGTAAACACAGGTGTCTACTGGGTTCTGTAGGAAGTGATCTTCAATGAGACATGTATGAAGCATCTCGTTCCAATTTCGCCGCGACTGTTTCAGGCCGTAAATGGATTTTTCTAGCTTACACACTAGCTTTTCTCCTTTCTTCTCGTAACCTTCGGGTTGTTCCATATATATCTCCCTATCTATGGGTGCGTGCAGGTAGGCTGTCTTCACATCCATCTGGTGTAAAATCAAACTGTCCTCAGCTGCTTTCTGCATCACTACCCTCCTTCTGTAGTTAAACATGGAATACCCTCCTTCTGTATTTAAAACATGGAATACCCTCCTTGATTGAGTCCACCCATTTTCCTCCCACTGTCTGTCTGCCCTCTGGTAACTTGGTTAGAGTAAAGGTGTGGTTGTCCTCTAGGGACCTCATCTCCTCATCCATTGCTCTCTCCCATTTTCTTGACTCAGGGGACACCATGGCCTCTTTAAAGGTCTGAGGTACTCCACTCACTACTCTGTAGCAGTAATTGTAGTAACTTCCTAGCTTAATCTTCGTACTCTGCGCTGTGTTTAAACCTTAAAAAGCTCCTTGAAGTACTACTTAGCTACAAATGCAGATAACCATGTATGTGATGGTTTTCTGCTCGTACACCTTCAGAGAACACGGCGCGGCGGTTGAAGAAATCGAGTTCTGAGCAGTTTGAAAAGGAATCCGTGTTTAATAAAAAGGATTTCAATCAATACAAATCAAAGATTTGAAAGAACAATTGCAATAAAACCTGATGGAAGACCTCACTATGCCGAGGTTCACCAGACTTTAGGCTAAATATTCAATATCTATGGGCCTGTCTCGTCTCGGCTTCTTCAGATGGTAGGTTTTCGCGGCCGTCTCTCTGCTGCGTGCAGGGTTTCCTCAGTCTGTTGGAGAGAGAAAGGGTGTGTGTTCTTTGTCGCTTCCTGGGTCTCTGTTCGGGTCTGTTGTTTTGCCTCTACTAGCACGGAGTCTGCTAATATCAAATTTAGGCTCCGCCTCTAATGTTACGGCAAGCGGGCGTTTTCCAACCTCTCCTCGAGTGTTCCTATTGGAGGACACGTACTCTCAACTCTCATTGGCTAACTCCTTATCGTGACGTTTTACATCGAATTGCGTCACGATGTGGTTTCAAATGGTCTTTTCTTTTGATCTGTGATGGTTATCTGCTCTTTTGTTTTCAGCAGAGACAAACTGGCATCTTCCATGGCAGTTTCATTGTTGGACCAGATGGCCTAGGGCCCTGGGTTGTAAAATCACCCATGTTATTGACTTTCCCAGGAAGGATCAAACGAGACACTATCTCTCACTCAATAAGCGTCTGCTTGTTTCAACCCCCCTCCACAGAGATTTGAGGAAGCCTGAACCAACAGCCGCATTACCAAGTCAGAGGTGTCTCGTTTCTTGTACTTTAGGAGGGGGGGGGAGAAAAGTGTATGTATTGTACCTCTGTGTTTTCGCCATTCTGTGCTTCATGATATACAGTACAATGAACACCAGTTTGGCTGGAATTCTACTACATAATCAATGCTGGTAAGTCTACTGTCATCCTCGTCACTTTCTCTCTGGGCATAGTCTTTCAGATACTTTGGGGGTTTGTGTTCCCGTGAGGGATACCTCCCACTGCATGAGGCACGTGACATCATCCTCGGGTGCTCCTCGTCATCATCCTCTGGGGGTTGTTGACTGTCTGTCTGCACGTCTGTGCTCAGTACACTAGGCTGAGGTGTCTCTCTTTCTTCACACCTTACTCTGGAGTCCAGCTCTGGCTCCTCTGTCTGTGTCTCGTTCTCACATGTTGTCTTTGTGACAAATTTGACTAGCCTGTGTTTTTGCACTTTCCCTTTACCGGGATAATAGACTAGAAAAGCGGGGCTTCCTTTGTCGTGCCCTACAAAGAGTCCTTTTTCACATCTGGACTCGAGCTTTCCTCTGTCCTGCTGGTAAGCATAACACACTGACCCAAATGTTTGCATTCTGGCTAGATTACACTTCTTTCCTGTCAGTGCTGTATAGGGGGTGGTGCCCGTGTGCTTATTAAAACACCTGTTCCTGGTGTAAGCGGCTTCTTGTACCGCATAATGCCATAGACTCTTAGGTAAGTTACCATCTATCAGCTTACACCTAGCCATTTCGAAAAGAGTACGTCCTTCCCTCTCTGCTACCCCGTTCTGGTGCGGGAAGTAAGGACATGACGTCTCGTGTCTTATCTTGTTCCTTCTCAACAGTGATTGGAACTCTCTATTTGTGAACTCGGTTCCGTTGTCGGACCTCAAGCATCTTATGTTGCCATAAGGGGCTACATCTGCAAGGAATTTCTCTGTGGCCTGGAATGTGTCACTCTTTGCTTTGAGAAAGTAAACAAACACTGCCCCTGTACACACATCTGTAAAAGACTGTACATATTTAAAGCCACCTATGGACTCGTTGCTTACTGGACCGGCTAGATCTGTGTTAACTAGCTCAAGTGGTACCTTTACTTTTTCCGTGGGACGTCTGTTCCTCGATTGAGTGAACTTCCCCTTTATACACACTTCACATTCTTTGTTCGGTCTATGCTTTTCACCGTTAATGTGCATGCCTTCTGTCACTGCTTGCAGTTTCAGTAAATCCTCGTAATTACAATGACCCATGATCTCATGCCATGTCTGGATATCATGACTGACAGTCACATTACACATATCATTATCATTACACTCTGTTTGTAGATAATACATTCTCTTGTACACCTCTATGTTAAATCGCGTACCGTTAGGCTCTACAAGAACATCTTTACCTTCATTGAAGAACACTTTGGCACCGTTCGCAGTAGCAGATTTTACAGAGAATAGTTCTTGTGGGAACGAGGGTATGTAGAGAGCGTTCTTTAACGTCACTGTACACCGGCGCCCCTCACTATCTATGAGGCATACCTGCGTCTACTCTCCCCTGCGCTAACCCGAAAGTGCGCTTCCCGTCTGCCAGCTCCATGCTGTGTCTCTCCGGCTCGTAGGTGTTGTCAAAGTTCTTGAATCGATTCCTGTTGTTGATGATGTGGGACGACGCACCTGTGTTCACGATCAGTCCCTTCCTTTGGACCTGCTGCTGCTGCGTTGACTGGGTGACGTACGTTGTCTGCACCCCGAAGATTAAGTCCTCTCGTCCCGCTGCTCTCCGGGCATCGTCTCGACTCATCTCACGTCCACCGTTGCCGCCATCTTGTCCACAGCCGCCATCTTGTCCATGCGCGTACCGAGCGCTCTGGTCACGTTTCTTTCTGCACACTTTGTCTGTGTGCCCCGTGGATTTACAGAAGCTACACCAAACAGTCTTTGTGCAGTTATCTTTCCGGTGCCCCTTTTCTCCGCATCGCCAACACGCCAGCTCCGTCAGGGGTCTGGTCTTCTCTCTCGGTGCCGCCCGGGCCTTCAGCACCCTCTCTCCTGCCTCCGCGTTGACTGGGTGTGTGTCTTCTGAGGCCTCAAAGTTTCGCAACTTGGCCTTGAACTCCCCCAGCGACATGTCCGCTGAACCGTGTGTCACCAGTAGTGTGAACGGTTTGTACATCTCCGGTAGTCCTCTCATAACCATCGCCATCATTAGTCCATCGCTCGGTGCTTCTCCTGCACTCTTAAGCGCCATAATGATCTGTTCAGCTCTGATGACGTATTCGGTCACAGTCTCGGTGTGCGCTTTCTTCAGCGCGGTCAGAGTTATGTAGAGGGATACTATCCGGGGTCTTCCCCTTCCGATGTAGTGTTCTCTTAACACTTTCAGGCTCTCTCTGCCTTTGTCCTTCGTGTCGCGGAATATCAGTCCCAAGCTCGTGTCGTCTAGCAGTGGTGCTAACTCGCAGTATGCGTCGGCATTTTGCTTGGTGTCCAGGGCTTGCACGGCCGCCGTTACTTCTCCCGTAGGGGCCGTCAAGATGGTTTTCTTCAGCCCCACTCCGTGCATACAGCACAACATTCGCTCTTAGTCCTCTGCCCTTCCGTTGAACGAGGGCCATTTGCTCCTTCCTTTGGTCGCCATCCTCTTTTGATGGTAGGCGTAGCTTTAGCTCCCGTTAGCCTAGCTTTAGCCACGCGGTGCTCCCGGTGCTAAACTAGCCTATACTTTCAGCTAAACTTGCTACCCTTGCTTATTTCACTCCTGCGTGATCTGGGCCCATAACCTGTTGACAGAGTCACCTGTGTGTTGTGTTCTGTAATGCATGTGAAAGCTGTACTTCCCAAGAGTCTCCACTATGGGGCGTAGTTGATACAATGCCATGTTATGCCTACAGGAAGTGAGAAGAAGAGTGCACGTTGCTTGATGATGAGAGAACATGCTGTACCATGCTCGTACCTTAACCTGCTTAACTAAAAGGCTAACGGAGTAACCTGCTTCCTGAGTCTTATTACTACACCTCTACCTACATACAAAATACTACGTACGTACTACATAACAATTGGTGACGAGGACGTTGAACCGGGGAATTTTTTAATGGACGTTTTTACTGCAGGAGAAATGGCTAATCTACATGTAGCTTCTCCGACGTCGTTCTTAACCTGCCCTGGAGAACCTACCATGCCGTTTAAGACTTGGCACCAGATGTTCGAGAATTACATGCTGGTAATAAATGCGACTGGAAACGGTTGGTCCGAAGCTCGGAAGAGAGCTACCCTTCTACATTGCCTTGGTACCGAGGGTCAGCGGATTTTCTACACATGGCCAAATACAGGTGATTCCGTGGCTGACGCGGTGGCAGTGTTGAATGCACATTTTACTCCAAGAATCAACGTAGTAGTTGAGCGACACACGTTCAGAAAGCGTGCACAAGCACCGCATGAAAGCATTCCACAATACGTTGTTGCTTTACGTGACCTAGCTACCACATGTGACTTTGATAATAAAACTGAGGAAAATCTCCGGGAACAGTTGATTGAACATGTAGCTAGCCCACGGATAAGGGAACGTCTACTGCTTGAACCAGGTTTGACGCTGGACAAGGCTATCAATCTAGCTACGCAGTTTGAAGCGGCTGTACTCCACGCTAAAGCTATGAGTACCGAGTGTGCGGCTCCAGTACAGGCTGTGATGCCGCGGTCTCAGAATACTTTAAAGAAACGGGACTGGCAGCGCTACCGTCCAGCTGAACCTGCTGATGCTACTGATTCTGCTTCCACTCGCTCTTGCTACCGATGTGGTTCGGGGAACCACCTGGCGAACTCTTCACAATGTCCAGCAGTTAAAGCAGTGTCTGCCGTGCTAAAACACAGTCGGTGAGTACAGTGGAAATGATTGTATGCAATGTGCATGTACACACACTACCCAGGCTCAAGAATTGAGACTGGTTGTGGACACAGGTTCAACAGTATCCATAATGCCACTGTCTACTTATGAGAAATACTTCAGTGAAACTACCCTATCTGCACCTACTGTTCGGCTGGTGTCGTACACCAATGCTAGCATACCTGTCATGGGGTGCCTACAGGCTCAGGTGAGGAGAGACAATGTCACGGTCCCTGCTACATTTTACGTCGTGGATAAAGGAACTCCCCTACTGGGAATGGACCTGTTGACTGCACTCCACCTCTGCATTAGTGGAACTACTGTCCTTCCCTCCTCCGCTCCTACGCCTTCTACACCTTCCCCTGTGATGGCTACTACTGTCACAGCTCCTACGGCATTTGGCTGTGCAAAAGGCTTTGTGCAGTGTGTAAAAATGTACCCTACTGTTAAGCCAGTCCACCAGAAGTTACGCCGCTTGCCTTTCACGGTCAGGGATGCCGTGTCTACTGATACTACTACTGCTGCTGCGGATACTACTGCTACTACTGATACTACTGCTACTACTGATACTACTGCTGCTGCGGATACTACTACTACTACTGCTACTACTGCTGCTGCTACTACTACTGCTGCTACTATTACTGCTTTTACTGACTCTGCTATGGATGTGGAGCCCGAGATAATGGCACACATCGCGGCTACACTCAGTGCCCTGTCGGTGACTGAGTTTGGGGCTGCTTGCTCTACCTGCCCTGAAGTGACTGCACTGCGTGGTCAGATTAACAGGGGTTGGCCTTGAAGTGGATTCCCAAGCTGTCCTGTTCTGCTCTGTTCAGAACCGGGTTGGTTAGTACTCTGCGTTGTGATTCAATACTTTAAAGCTTTGGGAATCACTTCTACACTTTCGCAACGGTGCAGGCAGACGGAATTAGGAGGAAAAAGGTTATATAACAGTTGTTTAATCAAAGTTAAGAGTTGATACAAATTACAATAAAGAAATGCTATAGTTGTGATCACAAACCCTATGCCGTAAGTGATACAACCAGACTAAAGAAGAAAGCTAGTTGATAAAATTGTTGAGTCTTTGTTCTCTGCTTGATAACAAAGAGTTGGTTTTTCCCTCCAAAAAGTTCCTTTGTTTCTTGGCCATCTGCTGCCTTGTGGATGAGAGGGTAGAGGTCTTGTCCTGTGGTTGGGTTGTTCAGAGTCCTTTCCCCCCATCACATCCAGATCTTATAGCCAAGATCCAGTGTCTCGGAATGATGACATCATCAACTGTGGCTTGTCCAATCATAGCTTCTCTATGACTTGGATGCAAACGGAGGCTGTCAACACAGTCAACAATATATACTGTAATTTGTTTAATACTAACAATCTACCTTAAACATTGCATTATTTTCATTTCCTAATATCTATTTTTGAATTACAATTGCCCACATAAACACAGAGATATTTTACTTGAACACATTTCTTATCTTAGTGACTTATTTTCACTTAACTAATTACCTAGTTTAAGTATGACCAAACCTCATTATATTTTAACTTACTTCAATGACTTCAGAATTCAAGATTACAAGTACAATATACCAGGAAATAGTTAGCTTGTTTGGCGCTCAAATTAAGGATTTAAACATACATTTAGTTACAGCAATAGTGGTCTCCTCTGTGTGTGTGTGTGTGTGTGTGTGTATGTGTATGTGTGTATGTGTGTATGTGTGTATGTGTGTATGTGTGTATGTGTGTATGTGTGTATGTGTGAATGTGTGAATGTGTGAATGTGTGAGTGTGTGAGTGTGTGAGTGTGTGTGTGTGTGTGTGTGTGTGTGTGTGTGACTATGTGTGTGCGTGTGTGTGTCACAGGAGACTCCAGCCTAATAGTCTCACATTGATGCAATCACTCCCGAAAGGGGAAGAAGATTGACTTGTTCAAACAGTTTAGTTGCATGTCCTTGTGTCCCCCAGGCCGTAAAACAGCTGATAACACTTCACTTTGGGGCGCTTTGACCCTTTTAACCTCATCACCTCATTGTGTTCGCTAGGACTTATCTGAAATCCTTCCTGTCCCACCCTAGGAACCAGGTGGTTCTATTGTTATAAACATTCTACCTCAGTAAACACACATAAGTTACTACTCAGATTTTAGCTTTTACAGCCGGCTATTTTAAGTGGCCCGGGACACAACCTGTTGGGAGGATTCTTGTGTTGACTTACTCAGGCAGCTGTTATCCCTAAATATAATACCTTAGTTTGATTGTTGTTCCACTTTGACTGTTTCTTTAAGACTTTTACACAACAGTTTGATTAGATCTTTGATGATCTATGTTGGGATTTTACCACAGTTCCCCACTTGGATAGTTTACCTATCCTTAATATGTCAAACATAGATATCAATCTCTACACACTACTATCTAGATAACACTTAAGACATTTTAAATCATATTAGGATAAAATATATATATGATTTGCCACACTCAGATCCTAAAATTCAAATGAGCAATTTCAGTTTTTGGTGATCGTGTGCACAGTCTTTAACAACCTGTTCTCGTACCAAGATCAATTTCCATTGGTCTCAACTGTGAGTTGTCAAATTCTGACTTGGAGCATTGAGGAGGGGGGTCTATGTTTTCTAGATTTGACCCAGCCTCCTCTTTATTGCTCAGAGCTGGTGCAGTTCACGACTGCTGGGTGCAACTCCCCATTCTGGGAGGTGGAATTTAGAAAGCAAATTGCCTTTCTCATCCCACCCCATTTTCTGTCGAGCACATCTTGACTCGTGTTGACCTCTATTAGGGGGTAGGACCCCCTGCTGTATTGCTGGTTCAGTTGAACCCGGAGCTCTTTCCTCGGGTGTCGCTGTCACGGCTGTGAGGAGGTCATCGCTGGCTGCCCAACCCCCGTTGACCCTCGGATTAGTGGAAGAGGTTTGTTTCTCCTCCCCTCCGCCTGGTCGTTGATAGGGGCGATAGCAGCTCCACCCCTTCGCTTGTTGACCCCCTGGTCAATAGTTGAGGCCTTGCTTCTGTTGACAGCCGGAGTTGTTGCTGAGGCCTAGCCGCCTGTCTCCTCGTTGGTTGCCTGTCGTTTCCCTCTGAAGCCTCAAGACTCGGTCACTGCGTTGGCCGAGACTCTCCCGGCCCGAGAGGTAGGCGTCTCCTGGTTCTCCGCAGTGTTGTGGTTCCCCATGGAACCGCTGGGTAGACACTAGCCAGTGTCCTGGATCAACAGTACCGATGGAGTCCTTGTCTTCCTTGTACCACACTCTGATGACTGTTGTCTCCCCAATCTCCCATCCGTATCCTGCAGTGAATATATATCGCTTCGGGGGACAGTGCAGGTCACTTCTACCACAACAATTGATTGAGAATCCATAATTTTCCTCCCTCAGACTCTCTTTACTGGTCTGAGCTTTGACAACTTTCTTTTCCAAATCATTTATCTATATATTTCATGGCTTTTAGATCATTAATTTTCAAAATTCTGAAAAATTCACATGGCTCTCATTATATTATGCTGTCAAAACAGTATACTCCTCCACCTCTCGATGTGGAATACACATTCAAACATCGTTACCTTCGTCCTTTGGACAGCTGCACCCCGGACCGGACGGTCAGCACTGACACATCCACTCTCCCAGTAATCCTGTGTGTACGGTAACAAATCACAGACCGCCTTAAACACACATCGTTCACACTCTCCGCCAGCCTTCATCAAGCCCACGGAGTCCCCCACAAGCCAATTATCAATTGCACATGTTCACACCCTACACAAGACTAATTTGGCCAATAGCGACCAAACCTATTGAGCTTCATTACTGTACAGAGAATCATGCTTCCCAACACTTTCACCAATCACGACACACCCCCAGCCCCTAAAACCGGGTATTCAATGGGCGGAGAACAAAAATTATGAACTAGCTCATGTCCCTTCACTTTGTTCCCAGTCCATTCTACAGACATATACTACCCTGTCCTGATGTGTCGAGATCACTCCCAGCTTGCCAGGTACCCTAAGAAAAAATATACAGAAAGAAAGAAAACAGAAAACAAAACATACAAAGAAAACGCTTGCCAAACCAAATAAATGAAAAAATAAACTAAACTTGTGAGCTTTTCTTTTTTCTTTTCAACTAATTTTTAACCTATCATCTAGAGGCCTATGCACCCCTGTATTAACTAAGAAACAAAAAAGGGATATCAAATGAATAAACAAAATGAACACTCCCGGCCTAAGTCAGGAATTGCTCGTAACACACTAGAAAAGAGAAGTAAAAATAAAAGTAAATAACGCTTATATCTATTGCTCATAACTGTTAATACCCGTCTATCAATACTATAAAAAACTAGAAACCACTATGGGTCTTTTTAATTTCTTAATCATGCAGTCCACCCTCTGACCAATCTGAATGTTGACCAAGCATGGATAATTTACTGACCACTAGCTGCCGCAGTGTCACATCATCACACTGTCTAATATTGAATACCTAATATTAACTGTTTAACATAATTTGATCCTCTTGTTAGTCTGATTAGTTCATGCATTTGTCAGTTACTCACACATCCGTTTTTAGTAACTCCCATTCATAATCTAATCACCTAGCCCCTCTATATATTTTTATTCTATTTTTATTCTAATCTAAGTAGGAGCATATATATATATATATATATATTTTTTTTTTAACCTCTCCCATCTGTACCCTAATCAGTTGTATATATTTTTATTCTGCCGGTGGCTTCTGCAGACATGACCTTTGAAAATGACCTTTCACTCCACAGCTCCAACAATACTGTGGCCTGTGACCGGATGACCCTGGGGTCATCGGGCCCAGAACCTGTCCTGGCGGTATGCCATCATTGCCATGGTTCCCTGGAGCCTGTTCGGAGGAGAAAGCCACGTACCCATTTGGTCCAGTCACAGTTCCTTGAGAGGGGCCCGTTGTTGGGAGGGGCCCGCCATCTGTTTCTGTACAAACACGCCCTGTTGTCTTATAAGGCGCCGCCTCTTTCCCCATCTCAGTGCTGGCGGCTTGACTCCCCATCGCTGGGCTCCGCCTCTCATCTTGGCTTTGGTGCTGCGGGGGTCCTGGACATCGAGGGCCTCCTGTTGTGGATAGATGGTCCCGCTCTGCACAGTCCCGAGAAATGTGTCCGAGAGTCCCACACGCCCAACACTGCACCCGCCGCACACGGTAGCCATTCGGATTCCTGCCTCTGCCTCCACCTCTTCCTCGTGGTTGCCACCCGATTGCTCTATTCGACCTCTGTTGTTGTTCTGGCGCATGACCCCCTTGTGTTCCCACTTGAGCCCGTCTCTGGCCATCTGGTTCCCCATTGGAACCTGTCTCCCCTCCGGGCTGTATGGACTGGATTAGGCCTTGGAGGTATTCCACCACCTGTCTAGCCTCGGCTAGCTGTTGTTCTAGAGGGAGGCACGTCTTCCCCTCTTCCCCCACCCTGGCCCTTGTTGACTGACTCCTAGTCATCGGGCCACATCCCTCAGTTTGGTACTGATGGTGGGGGTGGAGAAAACCTGGGCACGAGACACAGGTGGGCTGTAGAAACTGTTCATGTAGTATCGCATACCTGTTGTCGGTCTCCGTACGGCTAGCGTCAACTCCCTGGGACTGCTGCAACAACATCGCTCTCCTCTGTTGCTTTCTTTGACTCTTGGTTAACTGGCAGTCACCTGCAACGGACACTTCAGCGTGGATCGACTCTGGTAATACAGTTGTCTCTGGGTCGCTTGCTGCAACGACCCCCTGTGGCGGAGTAAAAGACATTATTTCCAGTCCCTCCGTCACACTGGACACTAGAGGGGAGTCAATCAAATTCCAGCCAATCAAGTTAACGTCACCATCTAATTCGGTCAATGTAATGTCTGCAGAGGTTATCGGCATTACCCCACTACCGGCATTATTTAATATCTTTGGCCATTTTTTCGTCACTTTTATTGTGACATCTCCAATCGTTGAAATAAACAGATTCTCTACCCCTTCTATGGTTAGTGCATCTAACCCTCCAGTTGCTCCTACCTGTGTATTTTCCATTCTCACCTTCCTTCAAACACTCGTAACGTCACCGTTTGGAAAGCAAGTTTCTCTGTATCCAAACTATTTTTACCAAACTTGAGTTAATTTCACTCACACTTCTATATTGGTGTAAACAGGAATTGATAGCTCGCTGTGTGATACTATACCCCCTGACTGTCAACAGTCTCTTTGATTTCCCTGTTGGGGTTCGGAATTGTCAGTGCTAGCCATCCGTCCTGAAGCAGCTGTGAAGAGAGAAGAAAAAGCATACACTTAATTATCAGTGGCATTACCCGTTAACAAACCATCATTTATCTTTAAGCATGGAATGTCGGGCCTCTCCTATACTAAAATCACTTGAGAGCATTTGTGCAATTTTCGTTTTTGATTTATCAATGACACAGCCTTATTCTTTTTTCAGTTGTCTCCATTGGAAAACCAGACTCTCAATCCTGTTGTCATGATCCTCCTTAATACAACTCCGGGGAACTTATTTTGCATCAGCCTTTTCCTTCTGTTGGTCAATCAGAAATTTGTTATTTACAGCCTATCATTTCTAAACATCTGTATTGGACATGGTAATTTTAGGTGAATCTCACTTTTACTCTAATTGTTCTCTGCAAATTACTATGTGTATGTGTAACCTTTACTCTAATTGTTCTTTGCCAATTACTATGTGTATGTGTAACTATATTTATTTCCGTCCGTGAAAGCCTAACAATGTATTCCGCTCATATTACATTATACATCTCAGTAACATACATATTTTCCATTCATAATTTCTCACACAGTTACTATATTACCCCCATAACACCTAACCCTTTAGGTGTTAAATAACGCGCTCCTCACGAGAACAGAAATCAATTTCCAGTGCCTTATGTCACTGAAGTCCCCGTGCATTTAGAACAGTGTCACACAACCCGTTCATAACCACAGGCGCCAACACCATCCCCACATTTGAAAATCCTGCCAACCAATGACATCTCACTGGTCAACCTAACTTGTAGCCCACGGCGTCCCCCTCCAGCTTGCAATCCTGGAGCGTGACACCCCGGGCTTCCCACTCAAGGATATCCAAAACTCATTCCACTCACAACCACTGCCACACACATACCGCACCTCTGACACCACTCAACCACCGTAACCAGTCACCCAAATACCCACACACAATATAATCCGACGCGCGTAGTGTGGCAGCGAGCCTTTGACGAGTGCACGCATAGCGCACCCCCGTTAATGCGCGGTGGCAGACAGCGAGCCCACCCCCGCCACGACGTTTAGCAGTCCCCGTACCCCTGGTAAAATGAAAAATGTGCGCAGTGTGACAGCGAGCACCGACGAGTCGCACACAGCGCATCCCCGTCAAAGCGTGGAGGCAGACATTGAGCCACGACGAACTGTCTACCCACACCCCCATCGCAGGCGCAGCCGAGCAGAGTAACTATGCCCCGACTTACGGCCCACCAACATGAACGCCACACAAAAATACTGCCACGGAGCCCCCGCCTTACCAGCCGGAGCTTGTCTAAATGCAAGGAAAGAAGTACGAGCGCCTTGTCGACCAAAGCGTAGCGCCAACGCCAGCCAATACCACTACCAGCACTAGAAATTCCCTGAAAATAACAATAAAACTGAATATGGAACAACAACATACACTAAACAAGTCCCAAACTCAACCTACTGCCTTTGAACCCTATAGTAAACAGCAATAACCAATAACCCTAGCACTACACCGCGTTTGAAACCCATACAAAAACAACATATCTATATACAGGCCCAAACTAGGAGAGAAAGAGAGAGCGTTTCGGGGGGGCCGAGGGGGGGGGGGGAACATATGGAAGAGAGGCGGCGCGGGAATGAGGGGAGTGAGGGGGAGGGAGTGAGAGGGGGGGTAAGAGAGAGAGAGAGAGAGGGAGGGGAGGTGAGAAGGAGAGGGAAAGAGGGGGGGGGGGTTAGAGGGAGAGGGAGAGAGGGGGGAGGCGAAGGGGAGAGGGAGGGAGGAGAGAAGAGAGGGGGGGGGGTGAAAGAAAAAGAGAGAGAAGGAAAGCGAGTGAGAGAAGGGGAAAAGAAGGAAAGAAGGAGAGGGGGGGGGGGGAGAGGAAGAAAGAGAGAGAGGGAGAGGTGGGAGGGTGAGAGAAGGAAAGAGAGAGAGGGAGGGGGGGGAGAGAAAGAAAGAGAGAGAGGGAGAGGGGGGAGGGTGAGAGAAGGAAAGAGAGAGAGGGAGGGGGGGGGGGAGAGAAAGAAAGAGAGAGAGGGAGAGGGGGGAGGGTGAGAGAAGGAAAGAGAGAGAGGGAGGGGGGGGGGGGGAGAGAGAAAGAAAAAGAGAGAGGGAGAGGGGGGAGGGTGAGAGAAGGAAAGAGAGAGAGGGAGGGGGGGGGGGGAGAGAAAGAAAGAGAGAGAGGGAGAGGGGGAGGGTGAGAGAAGGAAAGAGAGAGAGGGAGGGGGGGTGAGAGAGAGTGTACGAGGGGGAGGGGGGGCCAAGGCCCCGCCAGATTAAACCACAACAATTCAACCTCACTTTACCAGCACACTAACCCCCAATGAAAACATTCTGTGAGCAGAATCCAAAAATATTCATCCTGTCCTCTTTCACCCCCTACCGTATTCCTAAATAAACTCCACCCTCCCCTTAACAATGGACGCTTGGTGCCCTCCCAAGATGGACGCCGGCGCCCCTGCTAAGATGGACGCCCCCTCGCGAGACATCCCGAGAGCCCCGTCATGCCACAGTTAGCTTAGCTTCGTTAGCCACGTCGCGGGCCGTCAGACCGCGCACCCTTATGACGCCACAACCGGCGACCATTTTAGCCGTTATCGCGGCTAGGTAGCATTAGCTTAGCTTCACCCATGATCCCATAAAAACGCTTCCCAACGACCCATCGACCCGTCCCGCCGCGCGGGCCGTCTCCTCGCAATGTTAATATAACACCACATTCCCCACAACAGAATCCTATTTCCCTCAAAACGCCAGTGTAGTGATCTAAATAGAAATATAAAAACATAACAGCAAAACACTAGTTTGACCCCTCTGTCGTCATCACCGGCGAGCTTAGAACGACTTCCGGGTCGGGTCCCCGCAACATATAATCCCATTTCCCTAAAACATTATATAGCCATTTTATCCGCCACGAATATGAAAACTTTTAAGTGCCTTACACATCCCCGTAATCGCAAGACACTATCGATCGACCTTATACATTTGAACCTATGCCTATTTGTCCTGCCGTATCCTCCGGCGCCTCAGAGGCTAATACAACAGCTAACTGCTGCTGCGTTCCACGGGCCCCGGAAAACCGGCGTTATCATTACATTTCCCCACGGCCAACCGGTGACTTAAATTACATAATAATACAACTATACTCTCACACGTACCACCAATCATTCCTAACCATAGCCATTCGCCAACTAACCATAGCCATTCGCCAACCATACATTCATACACGCTTCCTAACCACAAATAAAAAATACAAAATCAGCATTCACGCACATTACCGTCTCTCGAACGTCGCACAGCAGCGCGACCAGTAAACACTAGACTAAACGTTATCGCACACACTTTCATACTGCATGTTTAAGCTCACCATTTCTTTTGTTGAATTTCCACTAAGTACCTATCAGTCCGAATTGTTTCATTAAGTACTTAACACAAACAAATGTCTAACCATAGCTGCAACATTATTATTATAGTCCCTGACGCGTGCGGTAGATCACCACATCCCGTCAACAACCACCGGGCATATTTACCCTCCGTCCTATAGACAGTGTTTAAGTTTACCATATCGCTTCCTATAGCTTTTTACCCGACTTTTCATTAAGTACTATTTTTTGTTACAGCCTAACGCAGTCTAATTAACACGCCTGCTGTGCACAAAGTTAAACTAGACCCTTACAGTCTGCCGCACACGTACCTTGGTTTAACTTTGAGCACGAATCCAGACCCCACTTCTATCAAATAGCCACGTACAGGAGTGTACTTCAGTTCCTCCATAGAACTATTCCCCGTACTCTCTGTAACCCCACACACCACACCCTGGTTCCGAAGGTTCTCCTCATGCTCTCCACACTTAACTTGTATGTTCCGAATGGTAGCAGCGCTCCGTTCTCTTCCCATATTCCCTGTGCTTCAGCCCTACTGTAGAACATACCCCGCACCCCATTTTATATAGAGCTGCTCCTCCCAGTCAGAACACCCAAATCATTCCTTAACAATCGCGCTCCCTGACCCAAGCATTACCTTCTAGGGTTCCGGTAATCTCTCGAGCAGCGCACTCTATCGCCCGCACACAGGACTACTGTGGTTTCCTGGCCTGGAGAACCGTAGCCTGTCGCGATACGACACCCTATAACCTGTCTCGCGAACCAGTCCGGCGGTGTCGCCCTCCACCATAACTGACTTGAATGTTCTGAATAGCAACATAGCTCTGTTCACTTCCCCATATTCACTGTGCTTTAGCTCTACTGTAGAACATACCACGCACCCTATTACACATAGCTGTCCCCCCATCCAGAACACTCAATTCAATTATTTACTACTTCATGTTTACATGAGGTTAAGTCTTTAGTTTCTTTCCCCAACCCCTTGTTGTTCGAACTGAGCAGCCCATTCTTCTTCAACACTCACCTCTCCCACAGGAACGAAGCTCACGCAGTTGTGTCCTCCGTCGTCCGCCGATGAGGTCGATGAGTGAAGGGAAAAAAAATCTCGTCCAGGGCCGCCACTTGTTCACGGGTCAAACGGCACCAAAATGAAGTGGATTTCCCAAGCTATTTCGGTTCTGCTCTGTTCAGAACCGGGTTGTTTAGTACTCTGCGTTGTTTCAATATCTTTAAAGCTCTGGGAATCACTTCTCTTCTTTCAGCGGTGCAGGCAGACGGAATTAGGAGGAAAAAGGTTATATAACAGTTGTTTAATCAAAGTTAAGAGTTGATACAAATTACAATAAAGAAATGCTATAGTTGTGATCACAAACCCTATGCCGTAAGTGATACAACCAGACTAAAGAAGAAAGCTAGTTGATAAAATTGTTGAAAGTCTTTGTTCTCTGCTTGATAACAAAGAGTTGGTTTTTCCCTCCAAAAAGTTCCTTTGTTTCTTGGCCGTCTGCTGCCTTGTGGATGAGAGGGTAGAGGTCTTGTCCTGTGGTTGGGTTGTTCAGAGTCCTTTCCCCCCATCACACCCAGATCTTATAGCCAAGATCCAGTGTCTCGGAATGATGACATCATCAACTGTGGCTTGTCCAATCATAGCTTCTCTATGACTTGGATGCAAACGGAGGCTGTCCTTACACAGTCAACAATATATACTGTAATTTGTTTAATACTAACAATCTACCTTAAACATTGCATTATTTTCATTTCCTAATATCTATTTTTGAATTACAATTGCCCACATAAACACAGAGATATTTTACTTGAACACATTTCTTATCTTAGTGACTTATTTTCACTTAACTAATTACCTAGTTTAAGTATGACCAAACCTCATTATATTTTAACTTACTTCAATGACTTCAGAATTCAAGATTACAAGTACAATATACCAGGAAATAGTTAGCTTGTTTGGCGCTCAAATTAAGGATTTAAACATACATTTAGTTACAGCAATAGTGGTCTCCTCTGTGTGTGTGTGTGTGTGTGTGTGTGTGTGTGTGTGTGTGTGTGTGTGTGTGTATGTGTATGTGTATGTGTGTGTGTGTGTGTGTGTGTGTGTGTGTGTGTGTGTGTGTGTGTGTGTGACTATGTGTGTGCGTGTGTGTGTCACAGGAGACTCCAGCCTAATAGTCTCACATTGATGCAATCACTCCCGAAAGGGGAAGAAGATTGACTTGTTCAAACAGTTTAGTTGCATGTCCTTGTGTCCCCCAGGCCGTAAAACAGCTGATAACACTTCATGGGCGCTTTGACCCTTTTAACCTCATCACCTCATTGTGTTCGCTAGGACTTATCTGAAATCCTTCCTGTCCCACCCTAGGAACCAGGTGGTTCTATTGTTATAAACATTCTACCTCAGTAAACACACATAAGTTACTACTCAGATTTTAGCTTTTACAGCCGGCTATTTTAAGTGGCCCGGGACACAACCTGTTGGGAGGATTCTTGTGTTGACTTACTCAGGCAGCTGTTATCCCTAAATATAATACCTTAGTTTGATTGTTGTTCCACTTTGACTGTTTCTTTAAGACTTTTACACAACAGTTTGATTAGATCTTTGATGATCTATGTTGGGATTTTACCACAGCCTCACTCAGCGAAATCAGTGAGCCAAGATCTGATCGCATACTTCAAGATCAGAGAGGAACTGTCAGTCAAGGACAATTACGTCCTCAGAGGCAACCGCCTCATCGCACCAGTGCCCTTGCAGCCTACTGTGAGTGCACAGGACGAGACTGTGAGAGAAACGGTCCAAAACAAGCAAGCCAAAATGAAGCGCTACACAGATGCTAAGCGTGGCGCTCGTGCACCTGTTTTTCGGGAGGGGGAGAGAGTCAGGATTAGAATACCACATCACGTCCCCAAAGCACACTCGAGATACAGTGCACCAATGACAGTGAAAAATAAGATTGGCAAAAGCACCTTTCTGCTCTGTGATGGAAAGAAATGGAACGCATCCCGTCTGGCTCACACTTCGAACACTCCAGATGAGCAGGATTTAGGGATCCGCCCTGCCCTGACAGCGGTCACACTCCAGCACAGTCGTGTGCAAGAAACAAACCTAGTTGGCATCAGGACTTTGTTGCACACTGAGTGAGAACTAAGAGTAAAATTGGTTGAGCATATATAATTATATCTTGATAATGATTGAATAACCTGTGCTCCCTTTGTTTAATGATTACCTTGAGTTACCCGTTTTATAATACTGACTGTTGGTTCAGTTTACTTAAGAAAGTGAAAAAGCAAAAGTTCTAAATTTGCATAATGCTGAGTAGCAAGTAACATTAGTTTCACAGAGAGGGGAGATGTTGTGTTCTGTAATGCATGTGAAAGCTGTACTTCCCAAGAGTCTCCACTATGGGGCGTAGTTGATACAATGCCATGTTATGCCTACAGGAAGTGAGAAGAAGAGTATAGGTTGCTTGATGATGAGAGAACATGCTGTACCATGCTCGTACCTTAACCTGCTTAACTAAAAGGCTAAAAGAGTAACCTGCTTCCTGAGTCTTATTACTACACCTCTACCTACATACAAAATACTACATACGTACTACATACTGTGGAGCGACAATAACTTGGCCATGACGACAAGGTTCCTCTCTTTAGCCTTTGGCGTGGTTTATTATTCACACATCATTATGCACATGAGACCTTCTCTCATGAGAGGCGACGGAGGAAGAGATCGAGGGGGAGGTAACAACTCCTTTTATACTTGAGTCTTACCTGACGTCAGCATCAATAGCTACGTCCCCTTGCGCCTATAGCGCCCTCTTGTGGAAACAGTTAAGCAGTTACATGCAATCGTATATAACACATAACCTCAACAATAATATATATATATTTATTAATTTAATTTATTTTGCATTGAAAGCTTGGGGCCAGACACTCAGCATTGTCCTCTGTTCCTCTTTGCATGTGTGTGTATTCCTGTTAGGTTAAACTATTGTGCAACTTTATACACTGTACTTAAAATAGATAACTTCTGTTTTCTATTTCATTGACATGTTTTGAAGTCGCAGGGAATTACAGCAAATGGCTTCTTTATTGCACAGTTATTTTGCCCCCCTCCTGACCCCCCCCCCCCTAGTGGAATATATCTGCACTGATCGATGACTCACTGCTGATACACTGATCAATGACTCACTGCTGCTACACTGATCGATGACTCACTGCTGATACACTGATCAATGACTCACTGCTGCTACACTGATCAATGACTCACTGCTGCTACACTGATCAATGACTCCCACAGTGGAACCTAAACCCTGTGAGGCTCATTAATGCTGTATCCTCGACATTCTGTAACATTCTATGTTGTGTTGGTGTTTTTCCAGCAGGCGGAGAGTGAACTGGAACACGTCGGGGTCGTGGATTACAGACTAGACCACCTTCCGGCCATGGAGCAAACGTTCGCTAGTTTCAGATCACTGAAGGTGTGTTCTACTGTTTCTACTGTTTCTCCTGTTTCTACTGCCTAGAACAAAGCTCACTGAAGGTGTGTTTCTCCTGTTTCTACTGTTTCTCCTGTTTCTACAGCCTAGAACAAAGCTCACTGAAGGTGTGTTTCTACTGCGTCTACTGTTTCTACTGCCTAAAACAAAGCTCACTGAAGGTGTGTTTCTACTGTTTCTACTGCCTAGAACAAAGCTCAGTGAAGGTGTGTTTCTACTGTTTCTACTGCCTAAAACAAAGCTCACTGAAGGGGTGTTTCTACTGTTTCTACTGCCTAGAACAAAGCTCACTGAAGGTGTGTTTCTACTGTTTCTACTGCCTAGAACAAAGCTCACTGAAGGTGTGTTTCTACTGCGTCTACTGTTACTACTGTTTCTACTGCCTAAAACAAAGCTCACTGAAGGTGTGTTTCTACTGTTTCTACTGCCTAGAACAAAGCTCAGTGAAGGTGTGTTTCTACTGTTTCTACTGCCTAAAACAAAGCTCACTGAAGGGGTGTTTCTACTGTTTCTACTGCCTAGAACAAAGCTCACTGAAGGTGTGTTTCTACTGTTTCTACTGCCTAGAACAAAGCTCACTGAAGGTGTGTTTCTACTGTTTCTACTGCCTAGAACAAAGCTCACTGAAGGTGTGTTTCTACTGTTTCTACTGCCTAGAACAAAGCTCACTGAAGGTGTGTTTCTACTGCCTAAAACAAAGCTCACTGAAGGGGTGTTTCTCCTGTTTCTACTGCCTAGAACAATGCTCACTGAAGGTGTGTTTCTACTGTTTCTACTGCCTAAAACAAAGCTCACTGAAGGGGTGTTTCTACTGTTTCTACTGCCTAGAACAAAGCTCACTGAAGGTGTGTTTCTACCGTTTCTACTGCCTAGAACAAAGCTCACTGAAGGTGTGTTTCTCCTGTTTCTACTGCCTAGAACAAAGCTCACTGAAGGTGTGTTTCTCCTGTTTCTACTGCCTAGAACAAAGCTCACTGAAGGTGTGTTTCTACCGTTTCTACTGCCTAGAACAAAGCTCACTGAAGGTGTGTTTCTCCTGTTTCTACTGTCTAGAACAAAGCTCACTGAAGGGGTGTTTCTACTGTTTCTACTGCCTAGAACAAAGCTCACTGAAGGGGTGTTTCTACTGTTTCTACTGCCTAGAACAAAGCTCACTGAAGGTGTGTTTCTACCGTTTCTACTGCCTAGAACAAAGCTCACTGAAGGGGTGTTTCTACTGTTTCTACTGCCTAGAACAAAGCTCACTGAAGGTGTGTTTCTACTGCCTAGAACAAAGTTCACTGAAGGTGTGTTTCTACTGCCTAGAAAAAAGCTCACTGAAGGTGTGTTTCTCCTGTTTCGAGAGTGTCATCGAGTGACTGCAAGAGGATATGCTGAAGCAAGGCGACTGCTGGAACTGCACTTCGGTGATAAAATAAAAATCATAAGCGCCTATATCCAGAAGGCACTGGATTGGGCTGCTATCAAACCTGAGGATGGGGCAGAACTACAGGCCTATTCATTATTCCTCCGTGTGTGCTGCAATGCTATGCAGGCCCTACACTATATGCATGAACTGGACAATCCATCCAACATGAGAATGGTAATTTCTAAGTTACCCTACAGGCTCAGATGCATGGAGATCTGTAGCATGCAACCATTATGAACAGACCCTGCAAAGAGCAAGATTCACAAACCTGGTTGACTTTGTGGAACGGCAAGTGAGAGTGGTTCTAGACCCAGTATTTGGGAATATTCAAGAGTCTACTCCAAAGGTGCAAGGCCTTAAAACAAGGCTGGGTAACCCCCAGCATCAATCCAAGTCATCCGGAAGCAAAGGCAGGAGCAGTTTTGCTACATCAGTGACACCAGTGGAAACGGAGAAGCAAAACAAGTCGGACGGCAAAGTCAGTTCAAATGCATTTTGTAAGCCATGCTTATTTTGTACTGGAGAACACGCCATGGAGTGCTGTAAGAAAATTATTCTGAAGCCTCATAAGAAGAAGATTGAATTTCTCAGGACAAAGGGAATCTGCTTTGCATGTCTCAACAGAGGACACATGAGCAAGTTGTGTAGGAATCGCCTGACTTGTCGCTCTTGTCAGCTCAAACACCCAACTCTCCTGCACATAAATAGAACAGACAATCCCAGGAAGGAAGAGGGCACCACCACAGCTACAGCTAAAGGTGAGGACGTTTCCAGCGCCCTGGTCTCACTGCAGGCTTGCAGGCTTACCGGGCCGGAGGAAAGGAATGTGCTCTAGCCATTCTGCCTATTCAGGTTAAGATGGCTAAAGGAAGCAAAGTAATCAGAACATATGCGTTCCTGGATCATGGAAGCTCTGCTACCTTCTGTACCGAGAACCTGATGAAGAAGCTGGATGCCAGAGGCCAGAAAACAGAGATACTGCTCAGGACAATGGGCCAGGAACGGCCTGTGAGCAGTTACAGATTGGATGGGCTGGAAGTGAGTGATTTGGAAAGCAATAACTTCTTTGCTCTCCCTGAAGTTTACACACAGCTCGCTATACCAGTCTCACAAGAAAACATACCAACACAAGAAGGTCTAAAAGAATGGCCTCATCTGAAAGACGTACCTCTGACTACTATTGAGGAGGAAGTTGGACTGTTGATTGGGATTAATTAAAGCCATGGAGCCATGGGAAATAATTAACAGTAAAGGAAACGGGCCCTATGCAGTGAGAACCTGTCTCGGATGGGTGGTTAATGGTCCCCTGAGCGGCAGCCTGCTCATTAACAAGCAGGGTCGACCACGTACAACGTCAAACCGAGTCACCATAGCGAACCTGGAAGAACTTCTCATCAAACAGTACAATCAAGACTTCCCAGAGCAAGGCTACGATGAGAAGGCAGAGCCGTCTGCAGAGGACAAGCAATTCCTGGACATTGCAGCTAAGTCCATCACATTGAAAGATGGTCACTACCAACTACGATTGCCATTTCGCAAAAAGGACGTGAATCTGCCAAATAATAGAAGGATGGCAGAGCAGCGAGCCACGAACCTCATTAAGAGATTCAGGAGGGACGAGGCATAATTTGCTGATTATAAAGGGTTCATGAGTGACATCTTGGATAAGGGGCATGCCGAGCCGGTGCCAGAAGGACAGCTGCACAGAGAAGATGGAAAGGTCTGGTACATACCTCACCACGGTGTGTACCACAAAAAAAAAGGGAAAATGTGTGTGGTATTCGACTGCGCTGCATTATTCCATGGGACATCTCTCAATAATGAGTTGCTACAAGGTCCCGATCTCACAAACACATTACTGGGTGTTATCCTTAGATTCCGCCAGGAACCAGTAGCCGTCATGGCAGACATTGAAGGCATGTTCCATCAAGTCCAAGTAACGGAGCAAGACGTTGATTTCCTGCGCTTCTTGTGGTGGCCCAACAATGACTTCAGCCAGCCATTAGCTGAATACAGGATGATGGTCCATCTATTCGGAGCGGTCTCGTCACCCAGCTGTGCCAACTATGCACTCAAGAGAACAGCGGATGACGATGAGGGTAAGGCTAGTGATGATGTCCTACGCACCATCCGTCTGAACTTTTACGTTGACGACTGCCTCAAGTCGGTTCCGAATGACAAGCAAGCCATCTCCCTAACTCAAGATCTCAGAGCCGTCTGTTCTACTGGTGGGTTCAGACTTACGAAGTGGATCAGTAACAGCCGTGCTGTTCTATCTGCCATTCCAGACGAAGATAAAGCCAAGGAAGTGAAGAAGCTCGATCTCGACAGAGAAGAACTACCGGTGGAACGAGCTCTCGGAATCCAGTGGCATGTGGAAACAGACACCTTCTCCTTCAAGACTGCTACAAAGCAACAACTGTTCTGTCTGTGACAAATTCAGTTTACGACCCCATGGGATTCCTCACCCCACTGGTTCTCCCAGCGAAGAGGATCATGCAAGATCTTTGCTAAATTAATTGTGGATGGGATGACAAGATCCCAGAGGCCCACGCTCGGTCATGGCAGAGATGGTTGGAGGATCTAGGCAAGCTGTCAAACCTCCACATCAGCCGTTGCCTTAAACCCAGTAATTTTGGAAAACCGCACACTGCACAACTACATCACTACAGTGATGCCAGCGAACACGGGTATGGTACAGCTAGCTACCTGCCACTGACCAACCTCAAAGGTGACGTCCATATTGTCTTTGTCATGGGCAAAGCACGGGTAGCCCCACTGAAGCAGATGACAATACCCAGAATGGAGCTGGCGCCAGCAGTGGTCGCAGTCCGCATTGATAAAATGCTGAAAGAGGAACTGGAAGTGGAACTTCTGGAATCTGTCTTTTGGACAGATAGCACGTCTGTCCTCAAGTACCTCAACAACACAACCAGTCGATTCCAGACATACATTGCAAACCGGATTTCGACCATCCGAGAACTGTCTGACCGATCACAGTGGCGCTATGTAAATACAGCAATCAACCCTGCAGATGACGCGTCACGAGGCCTGACCATGGATTCTTTTCTCAAATCCAGTCGATGGTTGAATGGCCCAGACTTCTTACAGAGGCCTGAGAAAGACTGGCCAAAGCCCCCAGAGGAGCTGCCTGCCCTCTGTGAGGACGATCCAAAAGTTAAGAAGAGCACTATCACGTTCAGTACAGCCGTGATGGATCATGACAGTGATCCCATTGCCAAGCTATCAAGCACTTCTCATCATGGGATAAGTTAAAGAAGGCTACAGCATGGATCTTGAAGTTCAAAGAAACACTTCTGAATCTAAGCCTCAAAAGAAAGGAGCTGCAGGCTGCAACCTGCACAAAGAATCCAGACCAGAAACGACAAGACCATCTGGATGACCAGATGAACAAAACAAGAGCTCAGCTAGGAGCTCAGAGTCTCTCAATTGAAGATCTTGCGCATGCTGAGGAGACACTTGTATGCTACGTACAGCAGCAGCATTTCCAGGATGAAATATCTGCGCTGAAGAAAGATAGTGCTTCAGGAATTAACATTATGTGAGAAATAAACACTGTTTGTCACTAGTACACACAGGCACAAAGAAACTCCTAGATTTTGAGACAATGGCCCCCCAGTTATCCTTTTCTGCTAGCTTGTTTACGTAGCAGAACTTTTATTTTAAAGGCAAAACTTCTCCACAGGAATTCTTATTTAAACTCAATTAAGCTAGCTTGACACAGCTACAGATTTTACGCTATCACTGTGAGGCCACATACAGCCAATGATATTTGGTACAGTGTGATTAAACGTCAGATGTTAGCTATGTGACTCAACTGAAGGACGGATTCCAAAATATAGCATATTTACACATACTGTGTTGAGCTGCATCTCGAATGATTCCTCAGGGTCCCAGCTTTCCGATGGTGTATGGCCTCCATGTGATTATGGTCAGTGAATATGTTGGGCACAGAAATATGAGACAGAAATAGCTGCTAGCTAGTTGACAGCAGGCTACATTCATGTAGCTTCCTTGCCTTGATTCTGGTTCCTGACAGGTCTCTTCAACTGTAGGTTCTTCCCCTGGCTAGTCTCTCTGTAGTGCTGATATCTACTGTAGCTCCTGCACTGTGAGGAAGTGGTATAGTCCCTCTGTAGGGCCTTGAAGCGAATTTGTGCGGCGATGGGGAGCCAGTGCAGGTCCCTAAGAAGCGAGGTAACATGGGTTGACTTTGGTAGGTTGGAGATCAGACGGGCGGCTGCGTTCTGAATGCGTTGAAGAGGCTTGGTTGCGGTGGTCGGTAGACCAGTGAGCAGTGCATTGCAGTAGTCGTAAAGGTTTTACGGTGGCAGCCAATCACCATCCTTGTCCAGTTTTGGGGCATATATTGCATCTCTATAGGGAGGTGTAGTCTGACGTCACTGGTTGTTCCACCCGTATAGGGATTCATCATTGGGAAAATGGATTATCGGCTATTGTAACAATTCTGCCGCATGAACATTGGCAAGCTTTCCATTTTTGCACAAAATGAGTTCCCTTCTACCACTAACATTATTGTTTAAGCATTTTTGGTTGAAATAAAGGTAGTGATAAGGTTTTTAATTTGTCGTAAAAAAAGAACTACATTTACCACTAGGCAGCCTGTTCAGTGCTGTCGCCTGATCCACGTCATGGCTAGCTTGCTAGCCGGCATGATGCATGCAGTGCACAGGTCTGAGAAGAGGACCTGCACATTTTACTCTGTCCCGAAACGCCTCTACATGCCCCGATTTAAAATGGTTAACAACAGTAGACATTGCTAACGTCTAGTACTTATGGACACGACAGTAGTAGTTATAAGGTTTTTGAGCTTGTAACGTTAGTTAGCTATCGTGCTATCAGCCGGCTGTGACGTGTAGCTAGCAAGCTACAAGCTAGCTACACGTCACGGCCGGCTGATGGCACGATAGCTAACTAACATTACAAGCTCAAAAACCTTATAACTACTACTGTCGTGTCCATAAGTTCCCTGGCAGAATACTTTGAGGACAAAAGTAAATAAGAACGATATATATAACGCTGTATAGCATATTCTCTAAAAAGTATACAAAGAGGAGATAACCATTTTAAATCGGGGCATGTAGAGCCTGCCATAAAAACAATAACGTTAAACTATACACAATATGTACAATGAAACAATGATTTACATTAATATTTACAGTGATTTAATATGCAGTGAATACAAATAATAATAACGTGGTTGTTGCTTTTAGAAATGGTGTTTGGCTTCATCTGATAAATGGATATGATCACCAGAGAGATACTAGCCACAGATTCAGGGTCAGTTATTTTCCCATTGTACGAAATGTTAAGCTTATTGAATGTAAGGGAAATCTGATTCTAGGTCTGGTACACCATGCCAACATTAATGCTTTATTTATCTAAAACGAGCCGATTTAGAAATGGTCAATGGGGAAATACATTAAGTAAAACAGAGGGTGGAACAGGAAAAAACGAAAATGACGTAACCACTACACCTCCCTATACAGCCGCCTTTCTTTATTTAAACGTGAAAGGCAACTGAGGTTTCCCTCATTTACAGTCACATCGAGTAAACATAGGGAAACACTCTCTCTATCTCTCTCTCTCAATTAAATTCAATTCAATTCCAATAGGCTTTATTGGCATGGAATACCAAAGTACTTATTGCCAAAGCAAGTTTAACATACAGTACATCCAAATAATAACATATTATTACATTAGTACATATACAAGTAATCAAAAATATTTACTAATTAGTAATTACTAATAACAAAAAACAATCAACAAAAACTCATTCAATTACAAAAAGAATAATTAAATCAGGTAATACATTTACTCAGAAAATACCACTCAGAAATATTTATTACAGAGCTTGTTCTCGTATTTTCATAAAACATATTGGCTGCTAATTCTCTCCATCTCTCCCTCTCCCTCTCTCTCTCTCTTCCTCTCTCCCCTCTCCTTCTCTCTCTCTCTCTCCCTCTCCACAGCTCAATGAATCAGTCTCCCAGCTACACTCCGACATCCAGATCTTCAAGCAGCACATTGACTGGTTGATAGAGATCAAAGCGGTAGGTTATGTAGATAACCTAGTTATATTAGTATTGGCTGAGCGTTCCGCTCTGAGCCGTATGAGATATACTATCTCCTATGATACCTAATGTATCTCCCCACGAACAAAAAATACATGCACCACACCTGTATGGGGCTCCGCCCCCATGGTGGCACCGCCCATATAGCAGTGACTCTAGTCACCACACACCCTTCCTCGCCAAAAACCCGTCCCAGGAAAAGATTCCTCAAGAGGGAACTCAGGGCCGCGCAGAGCGGAACGCTCAGCCAATACTAATATAACTAGGTTATCTACATAACCTACAGTTATATGCCGTATTTGCTATCGCGTTCCGCTCTGAGCCGTATGAGATATGGGGAAGAGCGGACGCGAAGCCCGACAAATGTACCCCCTGAGGACTCGTAAGCCCACATCAAGGGGTGCGGGGAGCCCTGTCACCCCATCCTCCCTAACGAAGGGGGGGCGCAGTCAACTCCACCTGAAAAGCGAACAAGAGGGAAACTAGAACCCCTTGAACACACCGTACAGGCGGAACCACGTGTGACCCAACACACTGTGGCCCAAACCCATACACCCCTGCTACCCAACCAAAGGAAGGGAAGCAGGAAAGGCCACAGACCCCAGAACCGCCTGGGAGACAGAACCCCCGGTCATGTCCATGAGGTAAAACCTAACAAAGGGGCCCGGGGAGGACCAAGAAGCCGCAGCACAGATGTCCTCCACCGAGGCCCCACCCAGGAGGGCGGCAGAGGCAGCCACCCCACGAGTGGAGTGCGCCCTGACGCCCCCAGGGGGATCCTGCCCAGCCAACGTGTAGCAGAGGGCAATACCCTCGCACAACCAATAGGCCAGACGCCGCTTCGACAGCGCTTTACCAGCATGAGCCCCACCGTAACAGACAAAAAGCTGATCGGTAACCCTGAAGCCCTGAGTACGGCTGAGGTAAAACCCCAAAGCACGGACTGGACATGACAGGTGAAGGCCCGCATCCAACTCACTAGCGTGAGGAGGAGGACGAAAAGCCTGAACCACAATATCCCGGGAGCGGAAAGAACTCCGGATATTCTTAGGCACGAAAGCAGGATTAGGTCGCAGAGTGGCACCGCAATCGGTCCGAAAAGACAGGCACTCTGGACGTACCGAGAGAGCACAGAGCTCACCTACGCGTTTAGCGGAAGTGACAGCCAGTAGGAACGCGGTCTTGAAGGACAGCCGGCCCAAAGGCGCCTGCTCGAGCGGCTCAAACGGAGCCAAGGACAACCGACCGAGGACCAACTGAAGATCCCAACTCGGAGCCAAGGAGCGTTGCACCGGCTTAACGCGTCGAGCGCCAAGCAGGAAACGCTTCACAAGAGGGTGGCTGAACAAAACAGTCCCCTCAAAACCCTCATGATAAGAGGATATAGCTGCCGCATAGACCCTCACCGTCGAAGCCGACAGCCCATCAAGAAGAGACTGGAGATAACTCAGAACAGCATCCAGGGGACAGGAGACTGGGTCCCAGCCCCCCCCCCTTACACCACTCTTTGAACGCACGCCACCTGCCCGCGTAAACCGCAAGAGTGGAGGGAGCAAACGCACACCGAATGGTATCAACCACAGAGGGCTCCATCCCCTCCAGACTCACCCTCCGACCACGGAATGACCCAAGGAGGAGCGATCAGAAGCTGGATTAAGACCGGGAACCACACCGACGTGCCCCGGTCCGGCGCGACCAGGATCACCGTCCTGCGCTCCCTCCGTATCCGCTCCAACAGCTGACTCAACAGCTGTACAGGAGGGAAGGCGTACAGAAGACCGGGCGGCCACGGAAACGTCGAGAAGGCATCCACCCCCAAGGGGGGACGATCCGCTTGACTGAGCGAGAACCACAAGGGGCACTTGTGAGAACGTCGGCACGCAAACAGATCTACCGAGGCCTCCCCGAACCGATCCCAAATCTGCCTGACTATGTCGGAGCGGAGTTCCCACCCGTCGTGACGAAGACCGCCCCGAGACATCACATCCGCCCCCACATTCTCCGTACCAGGAACGTGGAGCGCCGTCAGACTGCGCAGCCTGCGGGATGCCCATAGCAGCAGTTCGCGCGCCGCCTGGAGCAGGCGGGCGGAACGAGTCCCACCCTGCCTGTTGATATACGCCGCCGCCGTCACATTGTCCGTCCTGATCAAAACGTGCCTGCCCACCACAAGGTGGTGGAGCCGTTGAAGGACCAGAAGAACCGCCTTCAACTCCAACACATTGATATGCAGGGTAACCTGGCCAGCATGACCCGTCCATCTGCCCCCCACTGCATGAGACCGAAGCACCCCTCCCCAACCCGTGAGAGAGGCGTCGGTGAAGACCGTGACATGCGAGCTCCTGCCGCCCATGGGGACCCCAACGGAGAGGATACCCAGCCTCCTCCAATGGGTGAGGTCCCCCCATATCGACAAAGGAACCGTCAACCGTTTCCTCTTGTCCCTCACTGGATCCAGTCTCAAAGAGACAAACCACCTCTGTATCCTCCTCATAAAGAGGAGGCCAAGAGGAACCACCACGTGAGCAGCCGACATAAGGCCCAGCAGACGCATCACCTGCAGCGCCGTAACCGTCCCTCCCAGACGGAAACCCCCGAGCGCGTGACGGAGATCCCCCCGACGCTGCTCCGAGAGGGTCGCAAACATGGGCCTCGACCTCAAGGTCAAGCCCAAGTACTCCACCTGTCGACTGGGAAGAGGTGTACTCTTCTTCCAATTCACAGCAAAACCCAGGCTGGTGAGGAATTCCACCACCAGCCTGGTATGAGACCTGGCAACCTCCTCCGAACGACTGAGGAGTAGAATGTCGTCGAGATAGAATAGAACTCGTATCCCCCGACGACGTAAAGGCTCCAGTGCAGTCGCCACGCACTTGGTGAATGTGCGGGGAGCCAGAGAATACCCGAACGGCATTCTGTGGTACTCGTACGCTACGCCCTGAAACAGGAACCGTAGGAACTGCCTGTGAGGAGGGAAAATAGGAACGTGAAAATACGCATCCTTCAGGTCTATGGAGGTGAACCAGTCCCCCCTCCTGACAGCAAGCAGAAGGAGTTTGACGGTCAACATTCTGAACGGTCTCGCTACAATCAACCGATTGAACGCGGACAGATCCAGTATAGGTCTGACCCCCCCTGTTTTCTTGGGCACCAGAAAATAACGGGAGTAGACGCCTGACATTGCGTCCTCGCTCGGGACCACAACGACGGCCTGCTTTGCCAACAGAGATTGGATCTCGTCGGCCAGGGCTGTCACCGCGTCCGACCCTGACAATAGGGTCGGTACCAAACCTGAGAACGGAGGATGGGGCTGTGCGAACTGCAAAACCAGCCCCGCCTCTAACGTTCTCTGCAACCACCGATTCAAAAGGCATTCCCGTCGCCATATGTGAATATAATCCCACAGTGCCCCCGCCGCCAACTGACGCTGGGCCGCAAGGAACCGTAGATAGTTGGCCCGGTCCCCCCCGTCGTGCAAAACACCCAAAGGAGGACCCCGACAGAAAGGGCCGGTTTGATACGGGAGGAGCTGTCACCAAACTTGTGGACACACACTCGCCCCCTGAACACCCCACCAGCGTATGCTGAGGAGTCGTTCCGCAGCTAGACACGCAAGGCATGAGGACCCCATGGGCTCCCACACGCCGAAGCCCTGCAGTGATATTGCTACCACTCAAATCACGCTTGCCTCTTCTTTGCAGACCACTGCCGGTTTGACGGGAGTGGGAGGCAACAGCGCGACACCCCGCCTGGCGAGGGCGAAGCCGGGGTAACCCCTGCTGAGCATTCAACAGAAGAGGCACCGAATCCCCCTGCTGACCACCGGAGCTAGTGGCAGCTGTAACACCAGGTTCCACCCACCCACAACCTGCGGTGTAGGAACCACGCGACGACGGAACATTCTCACGGACAGACCCAGGTTCAGCCATCAACTGGGTATCAGCCCCTGCCCCCATGAGAAGCGAAGAATGGGGCCGCATACGCTTCAAAGAAGGTTCGCGGCCCGCAGCCAAAGGAGAACGCTCAGAGCCCCGCTTCTGAGGGTAACAGAAAACGGACCGAACGGGGAGCGGGCTGCTCGCGGCAAAATGACGACGGGTTGGTATACCAAACCCGAAATCACCCAAAATGGCCGATCCCTCGGCCGCCAAGGCTGTCGGCCTCGCGATACCCTGTTGACACTCCAACCAGGGCACCACTGGCGGGGGAAAAATGGCCGCCTGTCGAGGATCTCGCCACAGTCGTTGATGAGACCGTGCCCCCACCTCTGGCTGCACAGCGTGAGACGGTGTAGGACCCCGATCAAAAACCGCCTGCGCCTCCACAGAACGCCCAAAAAGACTATCTGTGGAAAAAGGAGTCATGAGGAGAGAAAACCTATCCTCTTCCCCAAGAGGAGACTGCTCCAACCAAACATGCCTAACAACTAAAGTTGATGGCATCCGAATCCTCCCCGCAGTTATAGCTTGCGACTGAGTCAAGATCTCTATAACACCACAAACATGAATCACGTTTACAATGTCGGTCTGACCCAAAGACCCACAACCCGACGCCATCTTGGATAGGAAAGTAGCCAGCTGAGCCACAACACTGGCCGCCGCTAAATGCCATCCTGCAGCAGTATACCACTCATCCGTCCATACTGCCACCCTCCGAGCCGATATGTTATCAAGCATCGGCCGGGCGGAACGCCGTTCATCCCCACTTGGGCACAGGAAAAAAGCTACCTGGCTGCTTAGCCAAGGTACCCCCGGCCTGCACCCGGTTGTCAGCCCCTTCACCCGTAAAAAAGGTAAATAAAGCTCAGCAAACCCCCCCACATCCACTACCGACTGACCTTCATCAATGAAGCTGGTAAGAGGAGGGAAGAGCGGAAACCCGCGGCGGGGATTACTAGACATTCCAGCGTCAATATCAGTGTTAGCAGAAAAAACAGTAGTAGCATTAGTGTTAACAGCATGTTCCAGGATCGCCAAGACATCGCCCACGACAGTGGAACGATCGCCAAGCCGCCCCGGCCCCGGTGCTGAAACATACTCCACAGCACGACTAACACCAACATCGATGCCTACTGACACAGACCTCACCTTTGTACAAGCCGACCCGTTAGCCAAACCTTGTACGCTGCCCCCCGGTCCGTCGCCGTCAGCCGAGGAACCACCAGCACAGGTCTGTGTCGTCGAGACAAGCTCCGGAGAATCCAGGGAAACACAATCCTCCGGTAAGCCCTCAATATTACGAATCTTCTTTAATCTTTTCATCCTACTAGTTATCGTATGGTGCACGCATCCGAGTACGCTGGGACGAAAATAGAGGAAGGGTGTGTGGTGACTAGAGTCACTGCTATATGGGCGGTGCCACCATGGGGGCGGAGCCCCATACAGGTGTGGTGCATGTATTTTTTGTTCGTGGGGAGATACATTAGGTATCATAGGAGATAGTATATCTCATACGGCTCAGAGCGGAACGCGATAGCAAATACGGCATATAACCACTGTTTCTCGTCAGTTTCCTAAAGGACCAAAGGACATGAATGCTCATCTGAAGCAGCTCATCAACCTCAGCAGCACTGTTCTGAAACAGGTAAAATAGCGGGAAACTGTTTTTAAACAGGTAAAAGAGCGAGAAACTGTTCTGAAACAGGTAAAAGAGCGGGAAACTGTTTTTAAACAGGTAAAAGAGTGGGAAACTGTTCTGAAACAGGTCAAGAGAGGGAAACTGTTCTGAAACAGGTAAAAGAGCGGGAAACTGTTTTTAAACAGGTAAAAGAGCTGGAAACTGGTCTGAAACGGGTAAAAGAGCGTGAAACTGTTCTGAAACAGGTAAAAGAGCGGGAAACGTTACTGAAACAGGTAAAAGAGCTGGAAACTGTTCTGAAACAGGTAAAAGAGCGGGAAACTGTTCTGAAACAGGTAAAAGAGCGGGAAACTGTTTTTAAACAGGTAAAGAGAGGGAAATGGTTATACAGGTAAAATAGAGGGAATTAACAATCAATACCGGCTGCAGGTGAAAGGTTTTGATTTTCTTCTAACTTCAATCTACGTCTTTGTATTTTCAGATCAAAGCAGAGAGCTCCCAGCTCCCCTCCCCCTCATTCCCAGCAGTCTCCAATGACTTTGACGTGCTCCTGTACTCCATCGAGATATCTCAGCGGCTGGAATCCTTCTGTAACCTGTCAATCATGGTGTTAAAGCTGTTGAAGTCTCAGTGCGTGCAAATGCACTGACGAAGTTGAAAAAAGTGCTGTACAAGTCCCACAACATTAAAAAAAAATATTATAAAGAAATTAAATTAAATTAAAAAAAAATGTATCTCGAAGCTTCGAATTAAAATCGAATCTCGGCCTCAAAGCTTCGAATTCCCAAAAGAAATTAGAAGGTCAGCCCTACTACGGATAGCTCATTATATCAACGGCGTTGTTGTTTGCAGGCTTGCAGCTGTTGGTTAGCTAGCAATCGTTCTCAGTTGGCTATTGTTAGTATCGTAATAGGGAATAAGGGTTTTACCTTAAAACCATCTATCTAAGCTACTCTGCGTTGTGTTCTGTATATTAGGGCTGTCTTAAATACTTCGAAGCTTTGAAGCTTCGTTCGATGGCACAAGCTTCGAACATTAAAAAAAAATCGAAGTTTAAAAAAAAAAATAATAATAATAATTTTTTTTCAAAAAAAGGTTTTTTCAAAAAAAGTATTTTTACTTCTGTGTGTGTGTGTGTGTGTGTGTGTGCGCGCGCATGGGGCCATTGGGTGGGGCCGGGGGACAAATACACTGGAGGAAAGGAACCCAGCTCAGCACTGCCCAAATTATATCATCACTATTGCCTGTTTGAAGGATATCATCCTCAAACACATATACACCACCTACATGCCTATTCTCAGTCCTTGCCCCACAATGGTGGAATGAACTACCCCAGTTAGGACAGCCGAATCCCGTCCAATCTTTCGCCGTCGACTAAAGACGCACTTCTTCAACCATTATCTGAAATAAAATTAAAAAAATCTAACCCTAACTAACCTTACTGTCATGCACTTGTCCTAATAAACTAACTTACACTGTAACACGCAACACTTTGATGAATATTGTTACTCAGCTGATAGAGTTGTATCCTTCCTGATGACCTGTGGTACAGAACTTGTAAGTCGCTTTGGATAAAAGCGTCAGCTAAATGACTAAATGTAAATGTGAATGTAAATGCCTTGTAGAATTCCACACATAAGAAAGAAAGATACTGGGATGAATAAACAAAATAGGAAATAAAATGTAGAAATGCATGCGATACATAAATAAATAAATACATATATGAAATAGAACATTTAGATAAGGTGCTACTGAGATGTTTTGGTGAGTTCTTTGTTTTTTTGTGGAAGTAGCCCTTCTTAAAAATGCATGAACATTCACTGATAATTGGTCTGTAGTGGAGTCTACAAGGTCTACATTGCCGGACCATGTAGAATCCGGACCTTGTAGACTGACATAATTCTGTGCATAGTTTAGTCTACACAGGCCATATTTCAAATAATCAAAATCTTACTTCATTCATCTTAAACATTCTTGATTTGGGGGATTGGTAGTTCCCATGAAATCTGAAGTTGTTCAAACGACAACAGCGATCCACCTTGTTGGCTGCGTCACAGTCACGAAAGGGGCTACTTAATTCATTAATCCAATCCACTTTATTTATAGAGCACATTTAAAAACAACAAAGTTTACCAAAGTGCTGTACAAGTCCCACAACATAAGATAAAAAAAATTATAAAAAAAAGAAAAAAATTAATTAATTACATTTTTTTTTTATTCGAAGCTTCGAATTAAAATCGAAGCTCGGCCCCGAAGCTTCGATTGCCAAAGAAAATCGAAGGTCAGCCCTACTGTATATATACAGAAGCTACTAGCTATAGCTAATACTGGCCTACCTTTTAATTTGCAATGGAATGGCTAGCTAACTAACTCTACAAATCGATGTGATTGGCTGAGACCGTAATTTGTACGGTTGGCTGGATTGGGGGTGGCCAGCTGGCTAGCTTTTCAATCAATCAAGCTGGCAGTTCGTAGTGCAACTGGATAGCTGTTGTATTGTGGGTTAAGGTAGCCAGCTGGCTGGCTGGCAGTTCGTGGTGCAGTAGCTGGCTAGATAGCTGGCTAATGTTGGCCAATATAGCTGTAACTGAATGATGCTAGCCTTATGTGGTCTTATGAGTTTCAGTTCATAGGAAAATACTTTGACTATAATGGTCAGAAGTAAATTAACTGTACTCTCTTTTAGAAACTGTCTCTTAAACAGTACTGTATATCTTGTATGTCATAAATGGCTGGATGTAACACTACTGTTTATCTGTATGTCAAATGTTATGATGAATTGAAAATGGGGGACCCTGATGTAAACAAGACGAAAGTCTTTCTCATGGTCTGCCTCCCCTTAACAATTGTGTGTATTGAGTCGTACTGTATTGTACCCATTCTGCAATCTGTTAATAAAATGTTCAATCAATCAATCTGTTATGCTTAAAGGTGCCATGCATTATAAATGTCATTTTTCAGTCTCTAGCATTGTATTATAGTAATAGGAGTTCGTATCAATGTGTTTTTGGGCCTAAATACTATATTGGCGAATTCCTCAGTTACAGCCCATCCCCTCTTTGCCTCTAGTAAATCAGGTCATTTTGATTTGACGACCTGGAGCACGTCACAGGGCGCTGTGGATAGACACAGTGATGCGATTGGCTCTGTGGTTGGAGCTAATGCCCGCCCCCATTCTACCTAGACTAGACAGCGAGTGAAGCTGCGGGGCGAGAGGAAGAGAGAGCCGAGAGGGAGCCGAGAGAAAGGAAGAGAGAGGGAGAGAGAGGGGGCACTTGGGGGGGGGGGGGGGGGGGGACCTGCCACACGGAGGTCCGCGCGACACACACACACCTCCGGACGGGAGAGTGATAGAAAGAAAAAAAAGAAGAGAGAGGGAGGGAGGGAGAGAGAGGGGGCACTTGGGGGGGGGGGGGGGACCTGCTGCACGGAGGTCCGCGCGACACACACACACCTCCGAACGGGAGAGTGATAGAAAGAAAAAAAAAGAAGAGAGAGGGAGGGAGGGAGAGAGAGGGGGCACTTGGGGGGGGGGGGGGACCTGCTGCACGGAGGTCCGCGCGACACACACACACCTCCGAACGGGAGAGTGATAGAAAGAAAAAAAAGAAGAGAGAGGGAGGGAGGGAGAGAGAGGGGGCACTTGGGGGGGGGGGGGGGGGACCTGCTGCACGGAGGTCCGCGCGACACACACACACCTCCGAACAGGAGAGTGATAGAAAGAAAAAAAGGAAGAGAGAGGGAGGGGCTTCTCTCTCTCTCTCTCTCTCTCTCTCTCTCTCTCTCTCTCTCTCTCATGGTATAAATGATTATTTGTGTAAATATATGGTTATACGCCGACCATTAAGAAAATACATGTTAGTTTAGGAATAAGGGGCAGGTAACTATATAACTATAAGATTTATTCTTCTTCCTGCTCCTTTTGTCCATGGAATGACTATTTATGATTTTTTAATGAAGAAACTATGATTGTATTATTCCATGTGGCAAATAAAAACTCTGAACTGAACTGAACTCTCTCTCTCTTCCCCCCCCCCCCTCCCTCCCTCCCTCTACCAGTGCAGACTTTGGTCTGACTGTCACTCAAAGTGCTTATGGGCGGAGCCAGGCCATAACAGCCTGATTTCTCGAGGCTGAAAAATGATGGTTTCGAGTACTTGATTAGAAATATAAAACAATGAATTTTTTTGAAAAAAAAATTACAAATGTCTTCAATAGACTAACAGGAATTGTGTAAAGTTGCCCAAATAGTGCTAGGAATAGCAGTGCATAACCCCTTTAACATGCAGTACTATTAACTTTACTTAATTTCTAAGATTAGATTATTTAGTTATTTTTAAATGTCTGATCTAAAGATAAACAAAGGGTTTTAAACGTGTTATATTTATCTTCTCTTATAGTACCAGAGAAGCTGAGGAGAATCGACCAGCAACTAAAGCAAAATTTAGTTAAGAAAATATATATATATATCTTCTCCTCAGCTTCTCTGTAAAAAAAATAAAAATAAAAATAAATATATATATATATATATATATATATATATATATATATATATATATATATATATATATATATATTTTTTACATTTTAAGATTTAACATTTTTCCCTGTGGTATCGAAAATGGTATCGAATATCAATACTTTTCAAGGTATCGTATCTAAGTTCGAAATTCCAGTATCGTGACAACACTAGTGTGTTGTCAGTTGCAATGTGACAGCTCTGTTTACACATCATTCCTATTCCCTTTTAATTGTACATATATTATTTTAGTTTTGATTGTATTGTTCCACTTTTGCTTTGGCAATGTAAACTCATGCTTTCTCATGCCCATTGAATTGAGTGTGTGTGTTGTCTGTGTATGCAGAGTGTGAAATAAATGGGTCATGCTGCCTGCATGCCCAACGTGAGAAGTTAGTCTCGTCATTCTTGTAATTGCTACACTACACCTGTTACGAAGGATCAGATTAAACCGAATATATATATTTATTACTTGAGATATATTGTATAGTACTTGTATATCGTCTGATATCCCTTGTATATTCTTTGTACATATACACGGAATATCCCTTTACCTAGTACAGGCCAGACCATAATATTCGTTCTCCTATTGGACAGCGATCCCCTAGGCGCCACGGCCATACCCCCAATGTCTAGTTCAAAGTCACCGCCAAAGACATGCCTGGACATGACCGGCTCTGCGCAAGAATACGAGACAGAAATAAGGCTGGTACTAGATTGTTCACCTAACGTATAAATACGGCGCAGGTGAATACAGCAGTATGTTAACCAATAAGTTGAAGCCTCACACCACGATACAACGTGCTGTGAAGTGGGCCCGTTTTGCCCCGAAATAGAGCCTTGAGACCGCGTGCGAATTGATAGCTGAAGTGTCAGAGTTTAACGCTGTATCGTCGAGTTCGACCTATTCTATTATTCAAGTAATAGTCTATTATGTATAGTGTATCGTGCGGCTACCGTTCTACAGTGACCAGCATTACCAACGCTTCCTCGTACCGAGCTAGTGTGCTTATCCAGGCTGGGCGGCTTAACCTGGTGCCGTCATCCGAGGAGCCCTAGACGAGAACCGTGTGGATATGTACACTGGATAACCTACACCGACGACTACAGAGCCCTTTTCGGCTGGATTATATTTGCTTTGGTCCTGTAGCTGATGGAGCGGAGAATCGTCTACACCCACAACTGTGTGGGATTTACCCTGTGAGGAGCAACGTCGAGCCCGCCTCTAGGACCCCTGAGGCTGGCTAGCTTTCCTCCATGCGGCACTGCATACCGGAGAATAGCTGTTGTTCGTCTGCGGATCAAGGGATTACTGCACTGTCTCCTGTACCTGGAGTCTCCTTATTCCTTGTTGACCCAGACTTTCGCTACCGACAAATCCTCTCCCCTGCTGGCCTACAACCGGAGGGACCCTATTAGTATCTCCAGCTGCCCTACTAGTGTACCATATATAGTTCTTATGATACAGGTGGTATTGATTATCTCCTGCGTAATATTCTCATGGACTTACGCTCTTGACCTATTCATGCACATTCTTCGCCTTACAAGCGCAACTCTCAATCTTGATAAGTAAAGTAATGTAAGATAATCTTCGTGCTGCTAATAAATATTCTTCTAAACAGTATTTGTTGTGAAACCGTGTTATTGTGGAGGTGTTCATCTCATATACATGTGTACTGTATGGCCAGTAGTAATGTACATAACTCAGTAGTGGTTTAATGATACCATACTTATTCAATACAGTCAGGGAATTGTACCCCTCAGTTACAACACCGTTACAATGATATAGAAAATATCATATTGTATTATATACTCATTCAATATGCACATGACAGAAAATATTATATGCCATATAATATGTTCTGTCATGTGCATATTGAATGGGTAATACTATTAATACTAATACTAGCCGAGAGTAGGTAAAATGTTGGCTGGTACTGTAGCTCTCGGCTAGGTGGTAAATTAAAAAGTAGATCTTGGTTCAAAAAAGGTTGGGCACCCCTGCTCTACATGCATATACCCCTTTTCCCTTTATTTTATTATTATTATTATATATTTTTTTATTATATCTAAAAAATATTATATAAGTGCCTTTACCTCATCTCTTCTGAAACGACCCGGGTCAAATATAATTGAGACACTTGTAGACAATGTTTGTTTGTTTGGTTTCACACACGTCTCCAGGGACAGTCTGGATGAAACCACTAGTCTGGAGACTTTCCCTACAGTCTGTCCCCCCAATATTTCTGACACTGGAAATACATACCCCCAGGTCCCTAGATGTTCCTAGATACCAAGAACATGCAAATTGGCCTTGTAGAAGTGGAGCAATCTTCCATTTACTTAGGCATGTATGTACCTTTTAGGAGAGATTTCTGAAAATAGGGCTACAGCTTAACAATTGTGTGCATTGAGCCGTACTGTATTACCCATTCTGCAATCTGTTAATAAAATGTTCAATCAATCACTTTACCTGTGCGGCCGACATATCGTGCATCACTACTTTCGCGTGAAAGAAACGAGGGAGGAGGGTGAGCATGGCCACTTCACTGGGTGATATACTAACGGAAGTGGGCGTGGGTAGGTAGATGTAAGGTGAAAATCATGAGCAATATCAAATTGGTTAATCTAGCCTAGCTGCCAAGAGTTGGAGTCGTTCTGTGTATTTTTTGGGAGGCCGGTGAGGAGTGCATTACAGTAGTCAAGTCGGCTTGAGATAAAGGCATGGATCCGTTTTTCAGCGTCTTTTTTATTTATAAACGGCCGTACCTTAGCTATGTTTCTAAGGTGGGAAAATTATGTTTTTGTCACCTTGTTGATGTGTGATTTAAAGCTTAGGTCTGAGTCTATTATAACACCAAGACTTGTAACTTCAGGTTTTATCCAAGGAGTAAGTTGCCCCATATTGCTCTGTAACATTTCTCTTTTTGTTATAGGACCGACTAGTATGTTTTTTATTATAATGAAAAGAAAACATCACAACCAAATATCGAACTATTTAAAGTTCACAGCAAAAAAACTTTCTGGAGGAAATACACTCCAAGATAGGGTTACAAATTATTATGATTATCATTTGTCTCATAGTATTATGAGCAAAATGTTTTTCTGGTCAAAGTGCTGCTGATTTTTTTTTCAGTTGTGATTGGTTTGAGAAGAAACAGCACCTCCTATACACGAGGATAAAGAACAGCAAAGGCAGATAAGGACAACATAATCAAACACGGACAATAAGCAAGTATTTTTAGTATGTAGGCTAATCAATACAGTAATGAGGTCAATCAAATGACGTAATTGTGTGCCCCTCTCTCCCCTTTGATTTATTACCGTAAGGTAAACTGCAGCATGTGACTGTGTGACATCTATGACCCTATATTAATTAAGCCACATGTCAGGCTATAAAACTGTGTAGGACCCAGGCCTAGCTTGGGGACCAGGTCTCCGCGATGCCAGGTACCCAGGTGGGGTATCTCCCGGGCCTTTCTGTGTGGAGTTTGCACACGCCCTATCTGCTCCCGGCTGCCCTTGGGGGGGAAGGACGACGGGATGCGTCTATGCCTTCTACAACGCTGTTCGGTTTCCGGGTTCCTCTGATTGGCCACTAAGCCCACGTGACCCTACGCTAGCACGCCCCCCTTATGGCTGAGAGTAGTGGCAGGCAGAGAGCCTTGCTACTACTAGCCGAGTGATGAATGAAAATCTATCTGTTTCACCTAACAACACTATTGCTCCGTGATCATAGCCATCCATTACCATATGTAATAATGTAAATCATTGTGTCGTTGTACATATTGTGTATACACCGTTAGAAGCTAACGTAGCTTAGCTTGGTAGCTATTGTTGTGCTAACGCCATACCCCGACACCCAGCTTGTCGCTGTAGAAGGCATAGACGCAGGTCGCTTGTTGGCCGGCATGAGTGCCCGATTTGGGGTGGTTCTCTCCTCTTTGTGTGCCTTTGTCCTCGCGGGTGTTCTGCCGGGGGAGCTTGTGGACGCGACAATAGTGGTGGTTGTAGGGTGTTTGAGCTTGTAGCGTTAGTTAGCTCATAGCTATCTTTAGCTTCTAACGGTGTATACACAATATGTACAACGTCACAATGATCAAACACCTTATAACTACTATTGTCATGTCCATAAGTTCCCTGGCAGAATACTTGTGAGGACAAGGGTATACAAAATCGGGCATTCATGCTGGCTAACAAGCTGGGTGTCGGGGTATGGCGTTAGCACAACAATAGCTACTAAGCTAAGCTATGTTAGCTTCTAACGGTGTATACACAATATGTACAACGACACAATGATTTACATTATTACATATGGTAACGTGGTTAGTGGTTAGCTTTAGAGATGGATGGCTATGATCACGGAGCAATAGTGTTGTTAGGTGAAACAGATAGATTTTCATTCATCACTCGGCTAGTAGTAGCAAGGCTCTCTGCCTGCCACTACTCTCAGCCATAAGGGGGGTGTGCTAACATAGGGTCACGTGGGCTTAGTGGCCAATCAGAGGAACCCGGAAACCGAACAGCGTTGTAGAAGGCATAGACGCCGACGGGATGGGTTAAGCGCAGAGCTCAATCGCATCGGCGACCCTGAGAAAAAGACAATGCATGTGTGTGTGTATTCCTGTGTGTGTGTGCCGCCCATTGCATGTCCCATGTCATTGCATGCCGAATAAAGACGTCTCTAAAGAGGTCCTGCATTATTATTATTATTATTGTTATTAGAACTGCACCCTGAGAGAGGGAACTGTGCCCTGAGAGGGAGGTTGCCCTGAGTGGGAGGTTCGAAGGGTCAAAGTGGGTATCAAACAGGAGGGAAGACTGTCATGTTTTAAACTAACAGAGAAAGTAAAGACGACTTTGAACTGTTGAACAGTAATCCAGAACTATTTTATTGCACTGTAAAACTTTTTATACTGCACTTTATGTGCTCATTTTATGCCTGTCTTTTTTCTGTTGTGATGCACTTTGAGCTGCAGTTTCTGTATGAAAGGTGCTATACAAATAAAGTTTATTATTATTATATTATTTATAATGTATGTGGATTGCATTCTTACAGGGGTGGGTGTAAAATCGGTCAGTCAAGGGATTTCCCTATTATCTCGCTTAAATTTAGACATAATAATACATTCCCAACGGCAAGCTTGAGGCACATCATTTCACAGACATGTAGCTTAATTAACACGTCAAATGGTCTCAGTGTCCTTAATGAGATCAACCAGACGAATTCATAACCGCCTCAAAACCTGTTAAAACAAAACGAAGCTGTGACTGTGAGTAACTGATCAGCAGGGGTGTAAAGTACTTGAGTAATTGTACTTTGTTACAATACTTAATTACTGTTTTGGGGGATTTGTACTTTACTCGAGTATTATTAGGTTTGTATACTTTGTACTTTTACTCCATTACATTTCAGAGAAAAAAAACATACTTTTTACTCCTTACATTTAAAATGCAGACCTACAAAGTACAAAGTACAAATCTCACAGGTCCAACCATTTTAATTAGTATATTTTAATTGTTTATCTGGCCGAACTAAGGTTAACATTATTAATCCTGCAACCGCAGGTAAACAGCCAATCATGGGGGACCCTGATGGAAACAAGACAAACGTCTTTCTCAGGTCTGCATGCATCCCCTTAACAATTGTATGTATTGAGCCGTACTGTATTGTACCCATTCTGCAATCTGTTAAATAAAGTTTTCATGCATTCATTCATTCATTCATTCATCATTCATTCATTCATTCATCAAATCCCCATCAATGGAAAATGAACCCGCCCATACCCATGCTGATTGGTCCTTGTGCAAGACTAGCTTTCATTTCAGCAATTGTCTATCGCAGAACACATTCCGATTGTGGGCAGAGTGTATGCTTGGTTTCATTCCAGCCTTGCCTAAACACCAGCTGATGATTTCACTAATTGGCTCACCTCTTCAACTAACTCATATGGCTCGCCGACAACAAACTATCATTACACATGGTCAAAACAGAGTCCATTCTCTTCGGTTCAAATAACAAACTCAGCAAGACTGACGGCTTCTCGGTTACAGTGGGTGACAATATTGTCACAAGGAAAGATGAAATTACCTACCTGGGTTCCATCCTAGAGGCTAATCTTTCCTGTGACAAAATGGCATCCAATGTAATAAAAAAAGTCAACCAACGAACGCGATTCTTGTACCGGATCTCCTCTCTGGTTGATTGATTGATTGATTGAAAAGTTTATTAACAGATTGCAGAATGGGTACAGTACAGTACATCTCAATACATACAATTGTTAAGGGGATGCAGACCAGAGAAAGACTTTCGTCTTGTTTCCACCAGGGTCCCCCATTTTCAATTCATCATAACATATATGACATACATGACATACAGATAGACAGTACTGCTACATCTATACATTTATGACATATCAGATTTGCAAATACAGTACTGTTTGTGATACAAAAGTGTCCAGAAAAGGAGTGTATATACATTTGGCGTAGAAACTGTACATTGGAGGAGGTTGGTGGGGTGGGGTTGGGTGGGTTGGGTGAGGGCTGTACATTGTAGGTGGGGGGGGGGTTGGGTAGGGGACACACACACATTTTACACTGTACATTGGAATGTTGACAAAGCCTTACTTGGTCATTTACTGTACAACTAGGTTAGGACATTTGTAGGGGCCAGTTTCGAATTGCAGTCTCACGTAGGTGTTTTTTGAGAGTGTTTTTGAAGGTGGGTAGTGATTCACATTCCTTTACAGCTTTAGGCAGGGCGTTCCACATTGATGTGGCATAATTGCGAAACGTGTTTAGTCCCTTGTTTGAGCCGAATCTGGGTTTTACATGATTTGTGGAGCTCCCTCTGGTGTTGTGATCGTGGTATTCACTGACCTTTTGGAAGTATTTTGACATGTACATGGGTACCTTGGTCGCGTAGTGTATCTTGTAGACCAGGCCCATTGCAAGTTGCTGTACTCTGTCGTCTACTCTAAGCCATCCTAGGTTGTCAAAGTGGGCAGGGGTGAGGTGGGTTCTAGGAGTCAGGTCAAGTAGTAGTCTGACTAGCTTGTTTTGAGATGTTTGTAATTTGTTTTTTAGTGCCTTTGAGGTGCTTTGGTACCATGAGGTGCAAGCATAGTCGTAGTACCCTTGAATGAGTGCTCCTGCTAGAGTCTTCAGGGTATTCTTGTTTACCAGAGAGGAGATCCGGTACAAGAATCGCGTTCGTTGGTTGACTTTTTTTATTACATTGGATGCCATTTTGTCACAGGAAAGATTAGCCTCTAGGATGGAACCCAGGTAGGTAATTTCATCTTTCCTTGTGATAATATTGTCACCCACTGTAACCGAGAAGCCGTCGGTCTTGCTGAGTTTGTTATTTGAACCGAAGAGAATGGACTCTGTTTTGCCCATGTGTAATGATAGTTTGTTGTCGGCGAGCCATATGCAGATTTTGCCTAGTTCCGAGCTGAGGGCTTTTTCAACCTGTAACTTGTTCTTGTCAGAGACCAGCAGGGCTGAGTCGTCCGCAAACAGGAACAAGTTGCAGTCACAAGCTGACGACATGTCATTTGCATAAATTAGGAATAGTAGCGGTCCTAGTATGCTTCCTTGTGGAACACCACAGCTCACTGTGAGGGGGGGGGATAGGGTACCGTTTACTTCCACCATCTGTTCCCTCCCCTCCAGGTAGGATTGTATCCAGCTCACTGATAAACTATCAAAACCAATTGCTTTTAGCTTGTCAATCAGAATGGTGTGATTGACAGTGTCGAAGGCCTTTTGTAGGTCCAGCATGACCATGCCGCAGTATTTGCCCGCGTCCACCTCTTGTTTGATGTGGTCGTTCAAGTAGAGAAGGCATGTGTCAGTGGAGTGGGATGTTCTGAAGCCAGATTGGAATTCGTAGATTAGATTTTTTTCCGCGAGGTACTTTTCGATCTGTTCGTATACTATTTTTTCCATGACTTTCGAGATGGATGTAAGGATAGAAACAGGGCGGTAGTTACCCGGGTCTAATTTGCTGCCCTTTTTGAGCAGGGGTGTTACTCTCGCAATTTTGAAGTCCTTGGGGACGTGTCCCTGTTTTATGGAGAGGTTTATTATGTGTGTGATGACTGGGGTGATGGCTGCTGCTGAGTCTCTGAGGAATTTGGAGGGGATGTTGTCATGGCCAGTGGCCTTGTTTGGTTGGAGGGCGCTCAGTTTTTTGAGTACCTCATCTGTAGTTACTATTTCCAGTTTGAAGTCGTCTTTGTGGACGCCTAGGTTCATGTAGTATGCTACTATGTGTTCTACCCCATACTGCCCTGAGTGGGAGGGTAGTTTGTTTACCAGTGTTGTGGCTATGTTTGTGAAGAAAGTGTTTAAGTAATTGGCTACATCCAGCTTGTCTGTGATGAGCGTGTTGTCCGTCTTTATGTTTATGTTTGAGAACCTGGTTTTGAGTTTTTTACTGCAGCCTAGTTGATTGTTGAGTAATTTCCAAAGTTCACGTGGTTTATTTTTGTTTTCCTCGGTTTTGTCATTGATGAAATTTTTTTTTGCAGTTTTGATCATGGAGTTTACGTCATTTCTTAGTCTGTTTCTTTCTAGTTTGAGTTCAGTCACGTGGTCTTGGAGTTCACTGCTCGTGCTTTTGGTAAGCTTTGACTGACTTTTACGAAACTCAGAGCATTTTTTGTCTCTGGCTTTCATAGCGGTCAGTATTTCAGTGTGCATCCATGGCTCAGCGCGATTTTTTACCCTGGTGGTTCTTAGGGGGGCCATTTTGTTTAGTATTGATGAAAATTTGGTTTTGAAGCCAAGCCAAGTTTCTTCAACCAGTGTACCATTGAGTTCATCTGACCAGTCCAGACTCTCCAGTTCAAGGTTAAAGGCCTCGCTAGAGTAGGTTTTGAGGTCTCTAGATGTGACTGTTTTGTGACAGCCAGCCTTTAGTTTTAGCTTTTTGCGGGTACAGAATATCATGTAATGATCACTTAACCCGCATGCTATAACCCCTTTACTGGAGATCTTGGACTTGTCAGAGGTCAGTATGAGGTCAATGGTAGTCTGAGTTGATTCACATATCCTTGTGGGTTGGGTGATTAGTTGGCTGAGGCCGTGCAGATCACAAAACCTATTGAAGGATTTGAAGACGGGTGCATTTTTTTGTTGCATATCCGTGTTCCAATCCCCAATAAGAATTTTTTCCGCATCCTCAGCTCCAGCTAAGCACACATCCAAAGTATCATAAAATCCAGTTTGATCTGGCGGTCTGTATATTGTGCCGACTAGAACAGATTTTGCCCTTTCAAATAAAATTTCCACCCATACGGTTTCAATTGTCTCATGATGAAGGTCAGTACGGGTAATGAATTTGGTGTCCTTATGTATGTACATACAAACACCACCTCCATACTGGTTTCTGTCATTACGGACTATAGTATAGTTCTCTATTTCTATTTCAGGGTCTGTTACAGATGGATCAAGTTTAGTTTCAGTAAAGCATATTATGTCTACCTTACCGCTCATAAACAGGTTTCTTAATTCGTCCAGCTTATGCTTAATGCTGTTTACATTAAGGTGAAAGATGTGTAGTCCGTTTTTATTAGCTGTGTTATTGATGTCTTCGAGTTCCAGGTAATGGTCTTCTGGTGCTGCTGTGGGGGAGGGAGGGGGGGGGCTTTGTTGTTGTCTCCGTGATGTGTTGGTGTGTGGGGAGGGGGAGTCCTTTGTCCTGTATTTTCTGGCGGCAACCTTTTGTTCTCCTGGGCTGGTAAACATAGCCAGCCTGGCCAGGTTGGCTAGTTTATCAGGCGATTTGTCCGTGGGGTTGCCGGTTGGGGGGGCTTTGTTGACGTGGGTGGGAAGGGGGGAGGGGGGGGGAGGGACCCGCGCCGTGCTGGTACAACAAAGGACTCGGTCCAGAGTCCTTTGTTCCTGGATGTTTTCGCCGTTAGCTCCGCTGGCTAGCCGGCTATCGGGCGTCGAGATGTTTAAATCCCGCGTCGGGATGGTCGTCATGGTTTCGACCCTCGGTTCACCTCCTCTCGTCTCTGCCTCACGTGTGCTCGTCTGCTGCGGCGTCATTTGGGAAGAGTTGCCGTCCGTGCAGTGGATGTAGCCACAGGTTGAGTTGTTGATATTGGTTGCGATGGTAACCTCCCTCGCTTCTTGCGCTGCCAGACCAAGTCTTCTCGCCTGAGTTCTGGTCAAGACCGGGCCTGGGTTTAGATGAATGTCTCCCGAGAGTAGCAGGATAAGGGACAAAAAGGTCTTTCGGTCCATTCTGCCATTCGGGGGTCTGTTCTTTCTTTCAGGATTGGCCGTTAATGTTGCGTGAACGGTCGCTGGTAAACAAGAATACCCTGAAGACTCTAGCAGGAGCACTCATTCAAGGGTACTACGACTATGCTTGCACCTCATGGTACCAAAGCACCTCAAAGGCACTAAAAAACAAATTACAAACATCTCAAAACAAGCTAGTCAGACTACTACTTGACCTGACTCCTAGAACCCACCTCACCCCTGCCCACTTTAACAACCTAGGATGGCTTAGAGTAGACGACAGAGTACAGCAACTTGCAATGGGCCTGGTCTACAAGATACACTATGCGACCAAGGTACCCATGTACATGTCAAAATACTTCCCAAAGGTCAGTGAATACCACGATCACAACACCAGAGGGAGCTCCACAAATCATGTAAAACCCAGATTCGGCTCAAACAAGGGACTAAACACGTTTCGCAATTATGCCACATCAATGTGGAACGCCCTGCCTAAAGCTGTAAAGGAATGTGAATCACTACCCACCTTCAAAAACACTCTCAAAAAACACCTACGTGAGACTGCAATTCGAAACTGGCCCCTACAAATGTCCTAACCTAGTTGTACAGTAAATGACCAAGTAAGGCTTTGTCAACATTCCAATGTACAGTGTAAAATGTGTGTGTGTCCCCTACCCAACCCCCCCCCCCACCTCCAATGTACAGCCCTCACCCAACCCACCCAACCCCACCCCACCAACCTCCTCCAATGTACAGTTTCTACGCCAAATGTATATACACTCCTTTTCTGGACACTTTTGTATCACAAACAGTACTGTATTTGCAAATCTGATATGTCATAAATGTATAGATGTAGCAGTACTGTCTATCTGTATGTCATGTATGTCATATATGTTATGATGAATTGAAAATGGGGGACCCTGGTGTAAACAAGACGAAAGTATTTCTCTGGTCTGCATCCCCTTAACAATTGTATGTATTGAGATGTACTGTACTGTACCCATTCTGCAATCTGTTAATAAACTTTTCAATCAATCAATCAATGGTGCAAATGAAAACTTGGCCCACGATGGAATGAGTTTGATCTATCCCTTTCAAAAAGAAAATGTACTTTTACTTTTTAGTACATACTAAGTTAAAGTACATTTAAAAGTAGGACTTTTTTTACTTTTACTCAAGTGTGTTTTTAGCCAGATACTTTGACTTTTACTTGAGTCAGATTTTGAGACGGTACCCATACTTTCACTTAAGTATAATTTCTGGGTACTTTTTACACCCCTGCGTGATCAGTTGTTACCTGCGATGACGTATAACACAGCAATAATATTCTCATTTCTGTTGGCTGCGTTTCAGAATCACATGACAGCTGATTTCTCAAGAAGCCTAGTATAGTAGTCACCACTTAACATACTACTCCGCCTCTTTCGGTCTGCCTTTAGTTTTAATTACAGTCAATGGTCTGCCCCGGATTTGACTGGTTTTAGTTATTTGAAGAGTAGACTGTCTGTCGGGATGCGGGACAGTAGCGCAGCGCAGTTCTCACCCCACAGAAGGGGATTTGGACATGTAGCCTAGTGTGTTGCGCACCGCGCAAAAAGTCGCTCCGAAATGGACCTAAAATCAGAACTCCTCAAGTCCATATGGTTCGCCTTCACGTCGCTGGATGTCGAGCAGTGCGGGAAAGTGTCCAAATCCCAACTGAAGGTAAATAAAATAAATCAATGTTTTCAAACGTTAAGGAAATAGAAGTAGGCTATACTTTGCAAGTCGTTTTCTATCGGTCTGTCGAGAATCCACTTGAATAGCACACAACCGTAGCAAATCAAATGACTATATTTGTTGTTGTTTTATTTATTTTTTAAACTAACTTTGTCAGACTGTTAATACATTTGGCTACCCGGGGGTTCTTAGCTACAGTGACATTCACATACACACACACGCATGCACGCACGCACGCACACACAAATACAACATTACACACGCCCAACTCTTTTAAAGGCTTACAGCATAGCCTACTCTGGTTGAAAGAAGTCAGGCATGTTGATTTGAATAGGAGGGTCAAAGTCCAAGCTAAAGCTTTTTTTGTTTTGTTTGTACTGTATATACACCAGTATCTGAATATATGACATGTCACAAGTATTACAGTGATGTAAGGTAGACAATCAACAAGATACCTTCTTTACCCTCTCTCCTCCAAACTTGGTGTTATTTTCTTCTGGCGAGTTCAAACATGTCTTCAGTGGTGAGAGGAATCCAAGGAAATAGCAGACTGATGTCCTAACAAGATCTGTGTGTGTGTGTGTGTGTGTGTGTGTGTGTGTGTGTGTGTGCGTGTGCGCATACACCGGTACACACCTGTGTAACTATTGAGGTGTATATTTAATGATTAGTTATTAAATTATAAGTTGCATAAGTCATTTTAGGTTAAGAGTTCATATGTTTGTGTATTGAGAATAGTCTGTCTTTCCCTTTCACTGTCCTGGGAAGAGTGGAGAGGTCAGGCCGCCACAGAAACCGACACAACGGTGTCAAAAAGCCTGTTTGAAAAGACAGCTGGCCTGATTGACACCTTTGTGTCGGTTCCTCTGGCAACCTGACCTCTCCACTTGTAACTTATCATTTAATAATAACTAATCATTATTAAATATACCTCACTATGTATTTGTATGTGTGCGTGCCGTGCCGTGCAGCATGCATTATGATGAATTGAAAATGGGGGACCCTGATGTAAACAAGACGAAAGTCTTTCTCTGGTCTGCATCCCCTTAACAATTGTATGTATTGAGCTGTACTGTACTGTACCCATTCTGCAATCTGTTAATAAACTTTTCAATCAATCAATCAATTCAATCAATCAATCATCCATGCGTGTGTTTGTGCAACTAGAACACTCAGGTGTGTGTAATAGAAAAACTGATGAACCGTATAGTGGTGGTTCATATGATGTTCAGTTTGATGGTGTCTGTATCCTCATGATGTGTGTGACTGAGGCAGGTCCTATCTCATAATTGAGTTTATTAGGATCCCCATTAGCTGTTGCATGACAACAACTAGTCTCCCTGGGGTGCACACAAAACATAAAGCATTACATTCGACAAGACTTTTACAGAACAGTAAATGAAAAACTGATTTCCGAAGTCTATTTTCCTTTAAGCATTGACTTTCATATTATCCATCATATACCACTTATTTTCTGATTTTCATTTCATTGGAAAGAAAATAATGATAATGATAATAAAATAAGAATAAAGTACTTATATCTGCATTTACAGATGCCAGCCTTCAATTATCTTAAGGTACAACTACCTGAAATTAAAATAAAAGAGAATAATGAATCGCACTGATGAGGGCTCACTCACGTGTGTGTGTGTGTGTGTGTGTGTGTGTGTGTGTCAGGTCCTATCTCATAACCTGTACACGGTGCTGAACATCCCTCACGACCCTGTGGCCCTGGAGCAGCACTTCCAGGACGATGACGCCGGGCCGGTCTCTAACCACGGCTACATGCCCTACCTCAACAAGTACATACTGGATAAGGTGGGCTACTACAGTTTAGGGCCGGTCTCTAACCACGGCTACATGCCCTACCTCAACAAGTACATACTGGATAAGGTGGGCTACTAACTACAGTTTAGGGCCGGTCTCTAACCACGGCTACATGCCTCAACAAGTACATACTGGATAAGGTGGGCTACTACAGTTTAGGGCTGAGCCTAAGCGTTCGAACATTCAGACCTTCGTTTGTTAAGTTGGCATTCGAATTCTAAATCAACATTCGAATTTTAAATTTTTAATAAAAATAAAAAGTTTTATTTATTTATATATATTTTGTATGTGTCTATTCATTCTGTTTAAACCAATGGGGTTTTTCTTCACAGTTGCAGATAAAGATTAGGCTACACTAATATTATTAAAAACTGATGAGTTATATTCATTAAAGAAAGTTGATTTAATAATAAAGAAAATACTAATTTAATCAGATTAATCACTTTATTCAAATTGAGGATTTAGTTTGAGGATATTTATTAAAAAGAAGAAAGAAAAAAAAACGTTATTAATAATGAATATTTGTTTTAATTAAAAACAAAGGTTCGAACGTCCGTTTGAAAAACCCTGACTAAGTTCGAATCCCAAAAACAGGCTTCGGGGACAGCCTTACTACAGTTTAGGGCTGTCACCGTGTAGTTGATTAATTTGGTCTCGCACCTGGCTTGTATATGGTATTCCAGATACTAGCTCATATCCAAAGTCCATAAGGTATTAGTTACAGGGTTCGTTCGCACAAGGTCCTTGAAGTGAGTGCTTGATTTAAAATAAAATAAAAGTCAAGGCCTGGAATTCCTTGAAAACAGCCAATTTTTTAACGAGGTGCTTAAAAAAGTCCTTGAAATTCAAATCAACCATTCGCATTGAATGTTTTGTTCATCCATGATCAAATTGTTCTGAATCAAGAAATCGAATTATTTTGTTCTGTTTTAATAAAATCTGACGAGTCGCTGTCTCGCGCGCTCCAACTGCTTTTCCTCATTTGTTCGTGTGTGATGCTCTAGCTGGCAAGCAGGCCAAGAAGATGTTTAAAAAAAAACAGCATTTAAAAGTAGGGATGTCCAATATTATCGGCCGACCGATATTATCGGCCGATATCGGCAGTAAAATGTGATATCGGAAAATATCGGTATCGGTTTAAAAAAAATAAAAAACAATAACAATATTTGTTATATATATATCCAGTGAAATTATTAGTTACCTGAAATTATTCAGTTTTTTGGACGGGGAAACCCTGCATATATCGGTATCGGTTGATATCGGTTGATATCGGTATCGGAAATTAAGAGTTGGACAATATCGGAATATCGGTATCGGTAAAAAAGCCAATATCGAGCATCCCTATTTAAAAGTGAATTGTATCCTTTGAGTGACATCCTTGAAAATTATCCAAATAGTGCTTGGAAAAGTACTTAAAAGTCCTTGAATTTCATTTTGCAATGTCTGTGAGAACCCTGTAGATAGAATCAATTGTTAAATTATATTATGTACACTTTCATATCCTATATTTGTTTGAAATACCTAAAACAAGGTATTGGTATTGGATGATTTACCAGTACTAACATCTGATACCAAGAGTGTGTAACAATGTGATTTTTGGCAGATATAAAAACGTGTTAGATCTTTCTAATGGGACAAGATTATATATTTTTTTTCAGTGTGACCAAAAACATTGAGTCTAAACTGTTGTGTATTTCAGCCAATACTTGGATACTAACGGTGTTGTAGTGCTATTTTTGGAAGTGGGGGAGCGCACCTACCTTCTGACTGTGATTATAGAGTGTAGGCAGTGCTTTGTTTTATCATTTGAAAATACAAATTATAAAATGAAAATCCACTCCCCTCTACATCCCTTAAGTTGTACTTGCACAATGTGGAGGCGTCGTATCCGGTTACGTCTCTAGCCCCGCAGACTTCTTCCGGTCCTATCACAATACATTGAGTTTAGAAACTTTTCCCAGTCAATTAAACAACTTTATTGTCACTTTTTTCTAAGGTTTTTTGGCTGTATTTCATGTAAAGAAGTTTACTGTTAGAGTTAGCCATGAAATGAGACAGATAACTCAATTAGTATCGACGTGGCATCTGTTAGACCCACGTTTGATATTCTGGAAAGAAAAAAGTTATGATAAAGTTGTGTTGTATTTGACGGGAACAAGTTGCTAAACTCAATGTATTGTGAAGGGACCGGAAGAAGTCTACATGGCTAAAGACGTAACCGGATATGACGCCCCCACATTGTGCAAGTGGAGAATACTACATCTTGGACTCAACATCTTTATTGGCAGAGAAAAAGTATCATGTTTGCGTTCCTTTTCACATTGGCGGCGTCCAGGTCAAGGAGGGGACGTTTGACAAGGAGAAGTTTGACGACCTTTGCTGGACAATGACCATGAAGAAGAACTACAGAGGCCTACCAGATGGGGCGCTGTCCTCCGAGAGAGACTGCTTCAAACTCTTTTGTCTGTTCAAGCTGCTGTCGGAGGACCGCTACCCACTGGCCATGATACCTGAAGAGGTTAGATATGCTCTTTATAATTGTGATGGATTGCTGTCTATGTATAGGTTTGTTTTTAGTTTATTCCTGTGAGATATGGATTTATTTGGGATTTGTGTGCTGTCAATCACTGGACTCTCTGTGGGTTAATTGCCAGCTGGCATGGCAGGTGTGTGGGCTTGATTGGCACCTGATTGGAGTCAGGTGTGCAGTGTCTTTAAGTAGGCTTGTGTTTCCTGTGCTTGTTCATTACACCTTTGTCCTCAGTTGTAGAGGAGTGCTTCTTGAGACCTCTGAGAACAGTTTCTAGGTTTATCTCGCTCTATAGTGCTCTTGTTTCCCCCCCCTCTCTTTTCAACTGTTGTTTTGGGGTTTCCCCCATTCCTCTGATCCTTGTGTTAAGTGTGTTCCTGTGTTTTCCCCGCCCTATCTCATCGCTCTGCGATCCTAGTAGTTACTCCTCTGGGAAAGAATCCCATTTTTTGGGAGAGAGACGCAGCCCCCCCCCCCCCCCCCCATAAGCATGATGCAATGTCTGTAAGAAGGATGATGATTTCTTCCTTCCTGTTTTCCTCCCTGATTAGACCTTGAATGGCTTCCTGTCAACACAGATGGTAAACTTTATGTTAGGGATGTGCACAACTCCAGATTCTAGTAGTTGGTTATTTTGTAGTTACTGCCTACGACTGAATAATCGATTATTCTGTGTCGACTTTTACCAGTTTACTTTGTATTATCTGGCATGAACAGTGTTTATTTTAATTGTTCAGATTGAGTACAGTGCACTTTGTGTAGTTTATAGGCATAGAATAGAATATTTGACACTGCAAATCGCTCAACATTTAGACAGGACAGGTCACGAATTAGAATAATAACACAAATCAAATCAAGTTGCCTAGGATAAGAGTAGAGTAAAATAGAATAAAAATGGAATAAAATATACAGTAAATAAATACAGTAAAAATATACTGAGCATGGGGGAAGGGGGGGGTACAGGTAGTAAAAACAACACAAGCAGTGTAAACAAATTGGTCAATATAATTAACTATCTAACTAACTGAAATATATATTCACAGTGTCACATAAGGTGCAGTATGCATCAGGTAGTGTTATTGTCCTCCTTGGGTTCCTATTAGTCCTAGGTCAATGTCTGGCAGCAGTCGCTGCCCCCTGTTGTGGAGCCTGCCACTATGGATCTGCCGCTCTGTGCTCAGTGATGCAGTGAGGCACAGTGATGCATTGTATAGTCTGATGGCTGTTGGAATGAAGGACTTCCTGTGCCGTTCAGTGCTGCATTTGGGTAGTGTGAGCCTAGCACTGAACATGCTCCTCCTGTCAGCCAAGTCTGTGTATAGTGGGTGGGAGGGGTTTTCCCTGATGGCCTGGAGCTTAGCAAGGCTCCCCCTCTCCGCCACCCTCGCTAGAGAGTCCAGCTCCACCCCAACCACGCTACTGGCCTTCCTGACCAGCTTATCCAGCCTGGTTGTGTCCCCTGCTCTCAGTCCGCTGCCCCAGCAGGTCACAGCGTACAAGAAGGCGCCCGCCACCACCGACTCATAGAACATTCTCAACATCCTTGTACAGACATTGAAGGATCTCAGCCTTGAGCCTTCTGAGGAAGTAGAGTTGGCTCTGGCCCTGTTTGTACAGTGCCTCTGCGTGTTTTGCCCCGTTCAGTTTGTTGTCGATGTGCACACCGAGATATTTGTACACCTCAACCATGTCCACATCAACTCCCCTGATGGAAACGGGGGTCACAGGTGCACTCCTCCTCCTCCCCAGCTCCACAACCAGTTCCTTGGTCTTCGCCACATTTAGCTGCAGGTGGTTTTTATCACACCATGTGATGAAGTCCACTACCAGTTCCCGGTATTCCCTCTCGTCACCGTCCTTTATACATCCCACTATCGCAGAGTCATCAGAAAACTTCTGAAGGTGGCAGGACTCTGACCGATAGTGGAAGTCGTTGGTGTAGACAGTGAAGAGGAAGGGAGAGAGGACTGTCCCCTGCGGGACCCCGGTGTTGCTGACCAGTCTGTCTGACACACAGCTCCGTAGGCACACATACTGTGGTCTGCCCGTCAGATAGTCCACAACCCAGGACACCAGGGGGGCCTCTACCTGCATCGCCTCCAACTTCTCACCCAGTAGCCCAGGCCTTATGGTATCAAAAGCACTGGAGAAGTCAAAGAACATGACTCTCACAGTGCTCCCCGGCTTGTAGGTGAGTGTAGGCTCGGTTCAGCAGGTAGATGACAGCACTGTCAGGACGTGGCGAGAAGGTTCCGGGGGATGGCGAACTTCTGGCGAAAGCCCAACATTGTGAAATTTCTCCCTATGCTTCATAACAAATTTCCTGTCCGAAAGTGCATTCGAGCTGCTTCCGCGTGTGGAAACGAATGAGGAAGGGTGAGGCGTGACCACTTCCAGCGTAATATAGAGTCACGCATGGGAGTGGCGTGGTCATGTGCAAGTGGGTGCATTTGATTTTGTTTCCCAGAGTACAGTAGGTACTGGAGATATTGTAATATCTCAGTAGGCAGAGCGAGACGCGATTGGCCAGTATGGTATATAACTGCGTTTTCCAACCTCCTACTTAACCCTTTCACTGCCACGCGACAGCCGGTTAACCCTTTCACTGTGACAATACAGAAGGTTAGCCCTTTACTATCACACAACCGACGGCGATGCTCCATCATTTAGTGTGATAGTAAAGGGCTAACCTTCTGTCGTGTGGCAGTGAAAGGGTTAAAAAGTATAGACTGGAAAGTTGGAGTCCCTACTCGGAAACTCAGGGTACGGGGAAATCTACCCCGACTTCACGGAGAATCCGTTGTCTGACGTCAAACGACAATGGCGCCATCCATGGAGAAGCACATCATAGATGTATTTACAGTATTATCAGGCTAGTCAATGCAATGTTTAGATATGTTTCCAAGTATAAAGTAAATTAAAATGTATAATGGCGGCTGTTATGTGTACTTTTTTCTCCTATTTGCTGCACATCCCGCTGTTTAACTGCCTTGCCACTTGCCACAACGTTTTGTCATGATCAGCTATGTTTTTTTGTTTACGTGCACCTGGAAAGCTTGGAGGTAGACATTTTTTCAACTGGGAAATCCCCAGTTGTCTGGAACGCAGAATTACATCCAGGGGTCTAAAAAGTACCCAGAAATTATACTTAAGTGAATGTATGGGTACCGTCTCAAAATCTTACTCAAGTAAAAGTCAGAGTATCTGGCTTAAAACACACTTGAGTAAAAGTCAAAAAGTTTCTATTTTTAAATGTACTTAAGTACTAAAAAGTTTAAGTAAAGTAACTTTTTTTCTGACTATATTCTTCTCATAGCAGGTGTTTAATCAAAGATCCCCGCTTTCTAGTCTTGCACAAGGACCAATCAATGGGTATGACCGGGTTCATTTTCCATTGATGGGGATTTGATTGGCGGTTTTTAAAGTGCGGCCGCAGGATTAATAACGTTAACGTTAGCTCGGCCAGAGAAACAAATATACTAATTAAAATAGTTGGACCTGCGAGATTTGTACTTTGTAGGTCTGCATATAGTGGCTATTTACAAACAATTTTGTATTTCGTATTTGCCACTTCCACTCCGGGGATAGCTTTAGTCTATGCGCACATAATAAAGATTCTGATCCATCCGTTTGGCTGTCACAATGAATCAATCATTTATTTCCAATAAGCAAAACAAACAAAACTCGTATATCTAATACATGTGTGCGTTGCATGCGGTGCGTGCGGTACAAAAACGGTTTGCTTTCCCGGTCCACGTCTCCCACGCAAGCCACCACCCCTTATCAAGGTAAACCACACAGGTGAATAGCTCAGGTAGGTCTCTTTAAAGGGAAAGTGCACATAGTTTCAAATCATAAGAATAGTTACAATAAGATAATCAGTGTAAATAATATCATGACTTATCAATCAAATTATCAGTTTTCGTTTTCATATTTCGTAATCCATAAAGCATTTTCATAATTCAAATAATTGCATGATACAAACTCAAAGATTAAATAACTCAAGAATGGCTCCTACACTGCATTTTAAATGTAAGGAGTAAAACGTTTTTTTTCTTTTTCTGAAATGTAATTGAGTAAAAGTACAAGTATACAAACCTAATAATACTTGAGTAAAGTACAAATCCCCAAAAACAGTACTTAAGTATTGTAACAAAGTATAATTACTCGAGTACTTTACAACCCTGATTACAGCATTATAACTTTGGGTGCATTCAGATGGAATACCTCCTGAAGAAGATCTCCACGGCGACGGGCCAGGAGTGGGACGGGAAGCTCCTGGAGGACCTGCTGTCCCAGGATGCCTCGGTGCGGGAGGACGGCGTGTCCGTGTGGAGCTTCCTGGAGCACATGGGGGCGGGCCGGCTCCTGAGGATCACCTGCGCTGAAGGCTTCAGCCTGGGCTTGGACGAGGTGTTCCTGGAGATGTATCACAATGTCCTGAAGAGGGTGAGTGGGCCCCTAGAGGTGTTAGTGTGAAGATCCTGAGCACTTTCTATGGTTATTTTAATGAAAGCCTCTTAACCTTTTCTTTTATCTGCTGGTTCAGTGGCCTGGTTCAGTGGCCTATCTATTAAAGATAAGAACAGCCTACATAATATTGTGAAAGTGTGCTCCAAAATAATTGGAGTGAAACAGAGAGACCTATGTTCTCTCTGTACGGAGCAGGTTGTCCGCGCTCTGTCTCAGCGGTTTTCACTGTTGTCTTCTGGCCGCCGTTATGACGTTCCGTTGAGTAGGACCAACCGTTACGCCAAATCTTTTGTCACCTCGGCTATCAGACTTTTAAACACAGACGGTAGTTACTTTAAAGTAGCCTTTTACACCTAGTTGTCTGTTTTTACTTTAACTTTTACTCGACTGTGTACACTGTATAGCATGGAATGTTTTTGTTGCTGTGTTGTCGTTGTGATGTTTTTGTTACTCGTGCAAAGCTACAATATGAATTGCCCCACGTGGGATCAATAAAGTTGTCTGAATCTGAATCTAACATGGTCTCCAAGTAGGGTGTACACGGCTGGGAGATATGGAAGAAATCAATATCTTGATATAATCACAAGGACTTTTTGTCAATATTGATCATATATATATATATATACAGTATATCACGATGTATATCTCACGTATGTGAAATCACAGTTTGTGTAATCCAGTTGAATCCTAATCTCGTTGAACTGCGTGATAATGTAAGTAGGACATAAAACCAAAGCTGCAATTTTTAAATGACTGTCCCTCAACTGTTTCAGATCAAAATGTATGAGACATTTGAGTTAACTTAATATGTGCTTGTTATGTTCAATTTAGACAACAGAGTTGTGTATCACGATATCCTGATTTCATCACAATATGATCCCATTGAAAGACATACATTATCATATTGAATTATCGATCGCCAATATATACACACATACTCATGCTGGGGAGTCTGCAGGTCTTTGCCTTTCATACTGTAAAAAGCATACCATCGTTCACGCAGAATCATATTTTGTATTGACAGCAGTACGCTAGTAGGCACACGCTAGGTACTGTTTGCACGGACAGGTATGTAGTGTTGTATGTAGACATGCCTATGTAGATGTAGATGGTAAATGGACTGCATTTATGACTCTTTTTATCCAAAGTGCTTTACAGCTTATGCCTCACATTCACACATTCAACGAATCAGATTATGTTTGTTAGATATTTTTGATGACGTCTATATAACCAGTTAACCAGTTTTCTGCTCTGTATTGACTTGCTTTCCATCTTGAAATCTTCATTTCACAATTGTTTTATATGAAAAATAGACATTTATTGTTAGAGATTATTACTTTTCTACAGGTGAATATAAATCTTTGAGTTTGATTGATTGAAAATTGTATTAACAGATTGCAGAATGGGTACAATACAATACAGTACAGGTCAATACACACAATTGTTAAAGGAAAACTCCAAAATGTTGGGAAATTAGCTTATTTGCCATCTACCCTGGAGTTAGACAAGAAGATACATACCTTTTTTCTTCTCTGTGCATGCAGTAGGAGTAGGAAGACACACACCGTTAGCCTAGCTTAGCGTCAGTCACTGGAAGTAGGTTCCTCCATTAGCCTAGTTCCCAACGTCTTCCTACTCCTACTGCATGCACAGAGAAGAAAACGGTATGTATCTTCTTGTCTAACTCCAGGGTAGATGGCAAATAAGCTAATTTCCCAAAATGTTGGAGTTTTCCTTAAGGGGATGCAGACCAGAGAAAGTCTTTCGTCTTGTTTACATCAGGGTCCCCCATTTTCAATTCATCATAAAGGTCCTCTGTTATTCTCTACACTCAGGGTTACATGTGGAAAAAGGGTCATCTGCGTCGGAACTGGACCGAGCGCTGGTTCGTGCTGAAGCCCTGCATCATGGCTTACTACATCGGGGAGGACCTCAAGGACAAGAGGGGAGATATCCTGCTGGATAAGAGCTGTGTTATAGAGGTTAGTGAGACATCCTGCTGGATAAGAGCTGTGTTATAGAGGTTAGACATCCTGCTGGATAAGAGCTGTGTTATAGAGGTTAGTGAGACATCCTGCTGGATAAGAGCTGTGTTATAGAGGTTAGTGAGACATCTTGCTGGATAAGAGCTGTGTTATAGAGGTTAGTGAGACATCCTGCTGGATAAGAGCTGTGTTATAGAGGTTAGTGAGACATCCTGCTGGATAAGAGCTGTGTTATAGAGGTTAGTGAGACATCCTGCTGGATAAGAGCTGTGTTATAGAGGTTAGTGAGACATCCTGCTGGATAAGAGCTGTGTTATAGAGGTTAGACACCCTGCTGGATAAGAGCTGTGTTATAGAGGTTAGTGAGACATCCTGCTGGATAAGAGCCGTGTTATAGAGGTTAGACATCCTGCTGGATAAGAGCTGTGTTATAGAGGTTAGACATCCTGCTGGATAAGAGCTGTGTTATAGAGGTTAGTGAGACATCCTGCTGGATAAGAGCTGTGTTATAGAGGTTAGTGAGACATCCTGCAGGATAAGAGCTGTGTTATAGAGGTTAGACATCCTGCTGGATAAGAGCTGTGTTATAGAGGTTAGACATCCTGCTGGATAAGAGCTGTGTTATAGAGGTTAGTGAGACATCCTGCTGGATAAGAGCTGTGTTATAGAGATTAGTGAGACATCCTGCTGGATAAGAGCTGTGTTATAGAGATTAGTGAGACATCCTGCTGGATAAGAGCTGTGTTATAGAGATTAGTGAGACATCCTGCTGGATAAGAGCTGTGTTATAGAGGTTAGTGAGACATCCTGCTGGATAAGAGCTGTGTTATAGAGGTTAGTGAGACATCCTGCTGGATAAGAGCTGTGTTATAGAGGTTAGTGAGACATCCTGCTGGATAAGAGCTGTGTTATAGAGGTTAGTGAGACATCCTGCAGGATAAGAGCTGTGTTATAGAGGTTAGACATCCTGCTGGATAAGAGCTGTGTTATAGAGGTTAGTGAGACATCCTGCTGGATAAGAGCTGTGTTATAGAGGTTAGTGAGACATCCTGCAGGATAAGAGCTGTGTTATAGAGGTTAGTGAGACATCCTGCTGGATAAGAGCTGTGTTATAGAGGTTAGACATCCTGCTGGATAAGAGCTGTGTTATAGAGGTTAGTGAGACACCCTGCTGGATAAGAGCTGTGTTATAGAGGTTAGTGAGACATCCTGCTGGATAAGAGCTGTGTTATAGAGGTTAGTGAGACATCCTGCTGGATAAGAGCTGTGTTATAGAGGTTAGTGAGACATCCTGCAGGATAAGAGCTGTGTTATAGAGGTTAGTGAGACATCCTGCTGGATAAGAGCTGTGTTATAGAGGTTAGACATCCTGCTGGATAAGAGCTGTGTTATAGAGGTTAGACATCCTGCTGGATAAGAGCTGTGTTATAGAGGTTAGTGAGACACCCTGCTGGATAAGAGCTGTGTTATAGAGGTTAGACATCCTGCAGGATAAGAGCTGTGTTATAGAGGTTAGTGAGACATCCTGCTGGATAAGAGCTGTGTTATAGAGGTTAGTGAGACATCCTGCAGGATAAGAGCTGTGTTATAGAGGTTAGTGAGACATCCTGCTGGATAAGAGCTGTGTTATAGAGGTTAGACATCCTGCTGGATAAGAGCTGTGTTATAGAGGTTAGTGAGACATCCTGCAGGATAAGAGCTGTGTTATAGAGGTTAGACATCCTGCTGGATAAGAGCTGTGTTATAGAGGTTAGTGAGACATCCTGCTGGATAAGAGCTGTGTTATAGAGGTTAGACATCCTGCTGGATAAGAGCTGTGTTATAGAGGTTAGTGAGACATCCTGCTGGATAAGAGCTGTGTTATAGAGATTAGTGAGACATCCTGCTGGATAAGAGCTGTGTTATAGAGATTAGTGAGACATCCTGCTGGATAAGAGCTGTGTTATAGAGGTTAGTGAGACATCCTGCTGGATAAGAGCTGTGTTATAGAGGTTAGTGAGACATCCTGCTGGATAAGAGCTGTGTTATAGAGGTTAGTGAGACATCCTGCTGGATAAGAGCTGTGTTATAGAAGTTAGACATCCTGCTGGATAAGAGCTGTGTTATAGAGGTTAGACATCCTGCTGGATAAGAGCTGTGTTATAGAGGTTAGTGAGACATCCTGCTGGATAAGAGCTGTGTTATAGAGGTTAGACATCCTGCTGGATAAGAGCTGTGTTATAGAGGTTAGTGAGACATCCTGCTGGATAAGAGCTGTGTTATAGAGGTTAGTGAGACATCCTGCTGGATAAGAGCTGTGTTATAGAGGTTAGTGAGACACCCTGCTGGATAAGAGCTGTGTTATCGAGGTTAGTGAGACATCCTGCTGGATAAGAGCTGTGTTATAGAGGTTAGTGAGACACCCTGCTGGATAAGAGCTGTGTTATAGAGGTTAGTGAGACATCCTGCTGGATAAGAGCTGTGCTATAGAGGTTAGACATCCTGCAGGATAAGAGCTGTGTTATAGAGGTTAGACATCCTGCTGGATAAGAGCTGTGTTATAGAGGTGAGACATCCTGCTGGATAAGAGCTGTGTTATAGAGGTTAGTGAGACATCCTGCTGGATAAGAGCTGTGTTATAGAGGTTAGTGAGACACCCTGCTGGATAAGAGCTGTGTTATAGAGGTTAGTGAGACATCCTGCTGGATAAGAGCTGTGTTATAGAGGTTAGACATCCTGCTGGATAAGAGCTGTGTTGTAGAGGTTAGACATCCTGCTGGATAAGAGCTGTGTTATAGAGGTTAGTGAGACATCCTGCTGGATAAGAGCTGTGTTATAGAGGTTAGACATCCTGCTGGATAAGAGCTGTGTTATAGAGGTTAGACATCCTGCTGGATAAGAGCTGTGTTATAGAGGTTAGACATCCTGCTGGATAAGAGCTGTGTTATAGAGGTTAGTGAGACATCCTGCTGGATAAGAGCTGTGTTATAGAGGTTAGACATCCTGCTGGATAAGAGCTGTGTTATAGAGGTTAGTGAGACATCCTGCTGGATAAGAGCTGTGTTATAGAGGTTAGACATCCTGCTGGATAAGAGCTGTGTTATAGAGGTTAGTGAGACATCCTGCTGGATAAGAGCTGTGTTATAGAGGTTAGACATCCTGCTGGATAAGAGCTGTGTTATAGAGGTTAGACATCCTGCTGGATAAGAGCTGTGTTATAGAGGTTAGTGAGACATCCTGCTGGATAAGAGCTGTGTTATAGAGGTTAGTGAGACATCCTGCTGGATAAGAGCTGTGTTATAGAGGTTAGACATCCTGCTGGATAAGAGCTGTGTTATAGAGGTTAGACATCCTGCTGGATAAGAGCTGTGTTATAGAGGTTAGACATCCTGCTGGATAAGAGCTGTGTTATAGAGGTTAGTGAGACATCCTGCTGGATAAGAGCTGTGTTATAGAGGTTAGTGAGACATCCTGCTGGATAAGAGCTGTGTTATAGAGGTTAGTGAGACATCCTGCTGGATAAGAGCTGTGTTATAGAGGTTAGACATCCTGCTGGATAAGAGCTGTGTTATAGAGGTTAGTGAGACATCCTGCTGGATAAGAGCTGTGTTATAGAGGTTAGACATCCTGCTGGATAAGAGCTGTGTTATAGAGGTTAGTGAGACATCCTGCTGGATAAGAGCTGTGTTATAGAGGTTAGTGAGACATCCTGCTGGATAAGAGCTGTGTTATAGAGGTTAGACATCCTGCAGGATAAGAGCTGTGTTATAGAGGTTAGACATCCTGCTGGATAAGAGCTGTGTTATAGAGGTTAGACATCCTGCTGGATAAGAGCTGTGTTATAGAGGTTAGACATCCTGCTGGATAAGAGCTGTGTTATAGAGGTTAGACATCCTGCTGGATAAGAGCTGTGTTATAGAGGTTAGTGAGACATCCTGCTGGATAAGAGCTGTGTTATAGAGGTTAGTGAGACATCCTGCTGGATAAGAGCTGTGTTATAGAGGTTAGACATCCTGCTGGATAAGAGCTGTGTTATAGAGGTTAGACATCCTGCTGGATAAGAGCTGTGTTATAGAGGTTAGTGAGACATCCTGCAGGATAAGAGCTGTGTTATAGAGGTTAGTGAGACACCCTGCTGGATAAGAGCTGTGTTATAGAGGTTAGACATCCTGCTGGATAAGAGCTGTGTTATAGAGGTTAGTGAGACATCCTGCTGGATAAGAGCTGTGTTATAGAGGTTAGTGAGACATCCTGCTGGATAAGAGCTGTGTTATAGAGGTTAGTGAGACATCCTGCTGGATAAGAGCTGTGTTATAGAGGTTAGACATCCTGCTGGATAAGAGCTGTGTTATAGAGGTTAGACATCCTGCTGGATAAGAGCTGTGTTATAGAGGTTAGTGAGACATCCTGCTGGATAAGAGCTGTGTTATAGAGGTTAGTGAGACATCCTGCTGGATAAGAGCTGTGTTATAGAGGTTAGACATCCTGCTGGATAAGAGCTGTGTTATAGAGGTTAGTGAGACATCCTGCTGGATAAGAGCTGTGTTATAGAGGTTAGTGAGACATCCTGCTGGATAAGAGCTGTGTTATAGAGGTTAGTGAGACATCCTGCTGGATAAGAGCTGTGTTATAGAGGTTAGACATCCTGCTGGATAAGAGCTGTGTTATAGAGGTTAGTGAGACATCCTGCTGGATAAGAGCTGTGTTATAGAGGTTAGTGAGACATCCTGCTGGATAAGAGCTGTGTTATAGAGGTTAGTGAGATATCCTGCTGGATAAGAGCTGTGTTATAGAGGTTAGTGAGACATCCTGCAGGATAAGAGCTGTGTTATAGAGGTTAGTGAGACATCCTGCTGGATAAGAGCTGTGTTATAGAGGTTAGTGAGATATCCTGCTGGATAAGAGCTGTGTTATAGAGGTTAGACATCCTGCTGGATAAGAGCTGTGTTATAGAGGTTAGTGAGACATCCTGCAGGATAAGAGCTGTGTTATAGAGGTTAGACATCCTGCTGGATAAGAGCTGTGTTATAGAGGTTAGACATCCTGCTGGATAAGAGCTGTGTTATAGAGGTTAGACATCCTGCTGGATAAGAGCTGTGTTATAGAGGTTAGACATCCTGCTGGATAAGAGCTGTGTTATAGAGGTTAGACATCCTGCTGGATAAGAGCTGTGTTATAGAGGTTAGTGAGACATCCTGCTGGATAAGAGCTGTGTTATAGAGGTTAGACATCCTGCTGGATAAGAGCTGTGTTATAGAGGTTAGACATCCTGCTGGATAAGAGCTGTGTTATAGAGGTTAGTGAGACATCCTGCTGGATAAGAGCTGTGTTATAGAGGTTAGACATCCTGCTGGATAAGAGCTGTGTTATAGAGGTTAGACATCCTGCTGGATAAGAGCTGTGTTATAGAGGTTAGTGAGACATCCTGCTGGATAAGAGCTGTGTTATAGAGGTTAGTGAGACATCCTGCTGGATAAGAGCTGTGTTATAGAGGTTAGACATCCTGCTGGATAAGAGCTGTGTTATAGAGGTTAGTGAGACATCCTGCTGGATAAGAGCTGTGTTATAGAGGTTAGTGAGACACCCTGCTGGATAAGAGCTGTGTTATAGAGGTTAGACATCCTGCTGGATAAGAGCTGTGTTATAGAGGTTAGACATCCTGCTGGATAAGAGCTGTGTTATAGAGGTTAGACACCCTGCTGGATAAGAGCTGTGTTATAGAGGTTAGTGAGACATCCTGCTGGATAAGAGCTGTGTTATAGAGGTTAGTGAGACATCCTGCTGGATAAGAGCTGTGTTATAGAGGTTAGTGAGACATCCTGCTGGATAAGAGCTGTGTTATTGAGGTTAGACATCCTGCAGGATAAGAGCTGTGTTATAGAGGTTAGACATCCTGCTGGATAAGAGCTGTGTTATAGAGGTTAGACATCCTGCTGGATAAGAGCTGTGTTATAGAGGTTAGACATCCTGCTGGATAAGAGCTGTGTTATAGAGGTTAGACATCCTGCTGGATAAGAGCTGTGTTATAGAGGTTAGACATCCTGCTGGATAAGAGCTGTGTTATAGAGGTTAGACATCCTGCTGGATAAGAGCTGTGTTATAGAGGTTAGACATCCTGCTGGATAAGAGCTGTGTTATAGAGGTTAGACATCCTGCTGGATAAGAGCTGTGTTATAGAGGTTAGTGAGACATCCTGCTGGATAAGAGCTGTGTTATAGAGGTTAGACATCCTGCTGGATAAGAGCTGTGTTATAGAGGTTAGTGAGACATCCTGCTGGATAAGAGCTGTGTTATAGAGGTTAGACATCCTGCTGGATAAGAGCTGTGTTATAGAGGTTAGACATCCTGCTGGATAAGAGCTGTGTTATAGAGGTTAGTGAGACATCCTGCTGGATAAGAGCTGTGTTATAGAGGTTAGACATCCTGCTGGATAAGAGCTGTGTTATAGAGGTTAGACATCCTTGTAGTCAGCGGCACGGTGGTGTAGTGGTTAACACTGTCGCCTCACAGCAAGAAGGTCCAGGGTTCGAATCCCGCTTGGGGACCAGGTTTCCATGGTGCCAGTTACCCAGGTGGGGTATCTCCCAGGCCTTTCTGTGTGGAGTTTGCATGTTCTCCCCGTGCTCGCAAGGGTTTCCCCCCCCGATAAGATAAACCCAATGGAAAAACATGCACAACAACAAGATCGCTAACGCTGTGGCGTCCTTGACGAAGACGGACAGGAGCACTTGGATTGGTCCCCTGGCGCGGCTCACGTTGTGCCTGTCTGCTCCCGGCTGCCCTTGGGGGGGAAGGACGACGGGATGGGTTAATCGCAGATACGAATTGCATGCATGCATCGCATGTGTGCCAATTGATGACCTCGGAGCAGGTCCTAAATTATTATATATTATAGTACCCTGTAGTACCCTGTAGTACCCTGTAGTAGCATGTAGTATCATGTAGTACCCTGTAGTACCATGTAGTACCCTGTAGTAGCCTGTAGTACCATGTAGTGCCCTGTAGTACCATGTAGTACCCTGTAGTACCATGTAGTACCCTGTAGTACCCTGTAGTACCATGTAGTGCCATGTAGTACCATGTAGTACCATGTAATATCCTGTAGTACCCTGTAGTACCATGTAGTACCCTGTAGTACCATGTAGTACCCTGTAGTAGCATGTAGTAGCATGTAGTACCATGTAGTACCCTGTATTGCCATGTAGTACCCTGTAGTGCCATGTAGTACCCTGTAGTACCATGTAGTACCATGTAGTACCATGTACATTTACATTTACATTTAGTCATTTAGCTGACGCTTTTATCCAAAGCGACTTACAAGTTCTGTACGACAAGCCATCAGGAAGGGCACAACTCTATCAGCTGAGTAACAATGTTCATCAAAGTGTTGAGTGCTACAGTGTAGGTTAGTTTATTAGGACAAGTGCATGACAGTATGGTTAGTTAGGGTTAGATTTTTTTTTTTTTCTTTTTTAATTCAGATAATGGTTGAAGAAGTGCGTCTTTAGTCGACGGCGAAAGATTGGACGTGTTTCGGCTGTCCTAACTGGGGTGGGTAGTTCATTCCACCATTGTGGGGCAAGGACTGAGAATAGGCGACTTCTCTTTGATGACCCTCCCGGAGCTTGGATATGAGTAGGTCTGAGGCGGCCAGAAGATGCAGAGCGTAGGGGTCTTGAGGGTGTGTAGTTAGAGACCATTGACCGGAGGTAGGCGGGAGCAGTTCCCTTTGCCGCATGGTATGCTAGGTCGAGGGCCTTGAAGCGGATTCGTGCAGCAATGGGGAGCCAGTGCAGGTCCCTAAGAAGTGGGGTGACATGGGCCGACTTCGGTAGGTTTGAGATCAGGCGGGCCGCTGCGTTCTGAATGAGTTGAAGAGGCTTAGTGGCAGTGGCCGCGAGGCCAGCGAGCAGTGCGTTGCAGTAGTCGAGGCGGGAGATGACTGTTGATTGGACGAGGAGTTGGGTGGCTTCTTTTGTCAGGAAGGGGCGGATCCTTCTGACGTTGCTCAGGAGGAATCGGCAGGTTCTGGTTGTCGCTGCGATGTGAGCAGAGAAGTTCAACTGGTCGTCGAGGACAACACCAAGGTTCTTGGCAGTTGGGGACGCGGTCACAGCTGCATTCTCGATGGTTGGTCGTCATCCAGGCGGAGATGTCGGACAGACAGGCCGAGATCCGCTCAGAGACGTGGATATCTGAGGGAGGGAAGGAGAGGAAGAGTTGAGTATCGTCGGCATAACAGTGGTAGGAGAAGCCATGAGACGTGATAATGTTACCCAGTGATTTAGTGTAGAGGGAGAAGAGAAGGGGTCCTAAAACCGAGCCCTGTTCTAGAAGTCTGTATCTTCATTATATTCCTACCAATGACTCCATCAAAAACAATTGGCGTAGATATACTTATATAACTCAGTTTCAGAAGCACAATCCATCAGTGCCAAAAAAGGAAAAGGATGAATATACCAAATGTTACACTGACTACAAACACTCACCTTAACGCTCACTTTAGACACTTTAACACTACATTATATTTATCTATTTATTAAAGAGATTTGCACTACATTCATACCTCATTTGCATTTGCACCTTGCCTTAAAGTTTTTGTACCTCATTGTCTGCATTTGTACCTCATTGTCTGCATTTTTACTCACTGTACTTAGATTGTACTTAGGTTGTACTTTAGCTTGTATTGTATATTGTATAGTGTTATTCCTCTTTTACTGTATGAAGCACGTTCCCAGGGGCTCATACAGAACCAAGCATTTCACTGTAGAGTACATGTACGTTATATGTGACAAATAAAAACAAACTTGAACTTGAAACTTGAACTATTTATTTTAGCAGTGTGCACCCGTGGCTGAGGCTAATACATCAGATGGCAGTGATAATCATTTGATTCTCATTCTTGTCTATGTGATTTATGAATACAGCCATTTCTTCTGTCCCTCCTAGGCTGTTCCAGACAAGGAGGGGAAGCGTTGTCTCTTTTGTGTGAAAACCCAGAGTAAGACCTATGAGGTGAGCGCCTCTGACCAGAGGCAGAAGATGGAGTGGATCCAAGGTGTGTTTGTGTATGAGAGTAACAGGCACACACCAGAGTCATGTATTGACTGCAATCATTTATCACATGAAAGATGCTCATATTTGTTGGTTTTGGCGACATCTATTGGTGATAAGTGATAATGTGTTGCGTTTTTGCGCCATATTGACTTGCTTTCCATCTTGAAAATTCATGAGAACTACTGACCCTCTATTAAACCCTCTAAAGCCAACAGTACATAGGCAAAGGTTCGCCTGGACATAGTGTTATATTTTTGCTGATATTATACTGAGCTTTATTATTTGAGTCAGTATCAAGTGTTATACCTTTTATGATTCAGAGGAACCTACACTTTATTTCTGGTGCAGTGTAAAGTCACACATTACCTGTGTGTGGGCATACAATATTTGACATAGAAATAAAAAAGTTTGTACATTTAGCAGCCATGGCCATATCCATAGATTTACAGTGAGTGGCTTGAGGACTGTGGGTCTGTTGGGGAGAAAGGCCCAGCAGATGGCTTGATGATTATGTTCAATCTCCTCTTTTTAGTAGCCAGGCAGTATAGTGGGAGAGACTGTGCCAAAAGGAAGTCCACAAAAGCATTGAACCACTATTAATACTTTAATCTGACAGTATGTATGTGTAATATACAGTATGATCTGTGGATTCAAATAATTTAATTAAGCATTACATCACGCACAGGAGTGTGTTATACTCATTAGATCACGCCTAGGGGTGGTTGTTAGGCCCGACGCGCAGCGGAGGGTCGTTAGACCCCCCTAGGCGTGATCTAATGAGTATAACACACACCTTCAAGTGATGTAATGCATTTATACAATGGCCCAATTCACCCAACCTTATTCCTATACAATAAACACACAGAAATTGAAGCATAATGGAGATTTATTCACAAAACCATCCACAGAGAAAGTAGATCCAATAGTAGATCCACTAGTTAGACACCCAGATTCGGCTCAAACAAGGGACTAAACACGTTTCGCAATTATGCCACATCATCAATGTGGAACGCCCTACCCACAGCTGTAAAGGAATGTGAATCACTACCCATTTTCAAAACCACTCTCAAAGAGCACCTACAGGAGACTGTAATTCGAAACTGGTAAATGTCCAAACCCAACCCCCTCCAATGTACCCTCTTCTTGGGACCAAGTAAGGTTTTGTCGATAATCCAATGTACAGTTACCCCCCCCCAACCTCCTCCAATGTAGTTTCTTCGTCAAATGTATATACTCTCTTTTTTAGACTATTTTTTTTTATCACAAACAGTACTGTATTTGTAAATCTGATATGTCATAAATGTATAGATGTAGCAGTACTGCCTATCTGTATGTCATCTATGTCATATGTTATGATTAATTGAAAATTGGGGACCCTGATGTAAACAAGACGAAAGTCTTTCTCTGGTCTGCATCCCCTTAACAATTGTGTGTATTGAGCCGTACTGTATTGTACCCATTCTGCAATCTGTTAATAAAATGTTCAATCAATCAATCAATCAAATCCAATGGTCTGACAACAAAAAAAAGATAGACGGCCATTTTTTTTAATACATTTTTTGTCTGCGGTTTTTCTTTTGTTTCACAATGGGTCATGACAAACCAATTACATAATCCAACATATGTGTAACAAACTAACATATTCCAGTTGACTGTATCTTTTTTGGAGGATTCGTTCAAAGGCTATTCATACAGTACTTCCATTTGTCTATCTATGGCGGAGTCATTCAGACAGAAGAAAAAAGTTATTCGGTTGTGGGAGGGATCTGGGGTCACGTGGAGTGTGTTATACGAAATAACAACGTCTAACTTGACTGTTTCAGCCAATCAGAATCAAGAAATTTGCATTCCATTGTATAAAAGGTAGTTGCTCCTATGTGTCCAGCCCTTCAGACAGCCCTCAGTCTCCAGAGTGATGGCAAGCCCTCCCTGCATCATCAACTCAAACTGAAAAGGCGGGTCCAGCGCGAGCACAGCCAACGCGAGCGTAGCCTGAGTAGCCGGAGCAGTGGCAGCAGCCAATCGGATGACCTGAATGTCCAAGAAATGGAAAAAGAAAAGGAACGACAAGACCAGGAGATAGAGACCATCATTCAGGTGAGAAAGGGGAGGAGAGATGATTGTAGTTCAGTTAACCGATTAAGTGCAATTCTTTACGAGAATATTGATATTGAAATGCCCATCCCTAATGCCTGCATGCATATGTCTGTGCACGTGTGTATACCAATAATAATAATAACTTTATTTGTATAGCACCTTTCATACAGGGGATTGCAGTTCAAAGTGCTTTACATCAGTAAGAAATAAGACATAAAACAAGCAGCAAGAGAAAAGCATAAAGTGGGATAAAATAATGCAGATATATTAATCAAATCATATCAGAACCTCACGTTCCAATAGGCTTCTTGAATTTCTGTAATCTGTTACAAAATGTGATAAAGGTTATATTATGCACCCAGCGGATAGTGGGTTGTAGAGTTAAAAGTAAAAAATAAGTAAAATAATAGCAAGGGTAAAATGAGCAGACATAAAAATCACAGTTTTTCACATTAGGATATAACATCCCAACAGGATGTCAGAATAAGATGTCCTCAATAGCATATTGACCCTCTGTTCATATTTGAATCCCATGAATGTGTGATTTGATCTGCGGATTGAGTGTTTCAGACGATTTTACATTACTTATAACTATAAGTTATAATGTTAAAAGTAGAGACATAGGTCACCCTATGTAATTCCCTTTTTCTCCATCAGAGAGATCATTTAACATGCTTTTTATGCGCCAAGAACGCTGAACCAAGTTGCTTGTTACAGGTCCTTGGTACCGGATTTTCATATAGGGAGAATTCTCAGATACCGATATGCTGTTTTAGCTTGTAATCGTCCCAAGATCCATACCGGTGACGGTATCGGTGCATCCCTAAGGATTCGCAATTATGCCACATCAATGTGGAACGCCCTACCCAAAGCTGTAAAGGAATGTGAATCACTACCCACGTTCAAAAACACTCTCAAAGAACACTTACGGGAGACTGCAATTCGAAACTGGCCCCTACAAATGTCTTAACCCAGTTGTACAGTAAATGACCAAGTATGGCTTTGTCAGTATTCCAATGTACAGTGTACAGTGTCCCCACCCCAACCCCCCCCCCCCCCCCCCCCTCCAATGTACAGCCCCCACCCACCAACCCCACCCCACCCACCCAACCTCCTCCAATGTACAGTTTCTACGTCAAATGTATATACTCTTTTTCTGGACACTTTTTGTATCACAAACAGTACTGTATTTGCAAATCTGATATGTCATAAATGTATAGATGTAGCAGTACTGTCCATCTGTATGTCATGTATGTCATATATGTTATGATGAATTGAAAATGGGGGACCCTGATGTAAACAAGACGAAAGTCTTTCTCTGGTCTGCATCCCCTTAACAATTGTATGTATTGAGCTGTACTGTACTGTACCCATTCTGCAATCTGTTAATAAACTTTTCAATCAATCAATCAATCAATCAATCAATGCAGGGGTGTAAAAAGTACCCAGAAATTATACTTAAGTGAAAGTATGGGTACCGTCTCAAGGATTCTTAATAGGACTAGTTGTTAAAGATCCCTAAATATTCAGCACAACAATTGAATGAAGTTTGTAGATATCTCTTGGGTGGGGTGGAATTTGGCAATGATCACGTGGTGCCACCAGTATGACAAAATCGTACTCAAGTAAAAGTCAGAGTATCTGGCTAAAAACACACTTGAGTAAAAGTAAAAAAAGTTTCTACTTTGAAATGTACTTGTGAAATGTAAAGTAAAAGTAAAAACTTTTTCTGACCGTCTATTCTTCTGATAGCAGGTGTTTAATCAAAGATCCCCGCTTTCTAGTCTTGCACAAGGACCAATCAGCATGGGTATGGGCGGGTTAATTTTCCATTAATGGGGATTTGATTGGCTGTTTTTAAATAAAGTGCGACCGCAGGATTAATAACGTTAAAGTTAGTTCGGCCAGAGAAACAAATATACTAATTAAAATAGTTGGACCTGCGAGATTTGTACTTTGTACTTAGTAGGTCTGCATTTTAAATGTAAGGAGTAAAAAGTATGTTTTTTTTTCTCTGAAATGTAATTGAGTAAAAGTACAAGTATACAAACCTAATAATACTTGAGTAAAGTACAAAGTACAATTACTCAAGTACTTTACACCCCTGATTATATGTGCCATGTAACATTTATAGTGTATGTATATTATGTACAGGTGCAGCTCAATAAATTAGAATACCGTGGAAAGGTTTTTTTTATTTCAGTAATTCAATTCAAAAAGCGAAACTCATAGATTATAGATTCATTACACACAAAGTGAAATATTTCAAGCCTTTATTTGTTTTAATTTGGATGATTATGGCTTACAGCTCATGAAAGCCCAAAATTCAGTATCTCAGAAAGTTTGAATATTACATAAGGCCAATAAAGAAAATGTAATAATGGCCGGCTTCTGAAAGGTATGTTCATGTATGTTCACTCAGTACTTGGTTTGAGCTCCTTTTGCACAAATGACTGCATCAATACAGCGTAATATATTGACTTTTCCACGATATTCTAATTGATTGAGCTGCACCTGTATGTATGTATATTATGCAGTATAATATATTATAGTCCTCTGCATGTGTGTGTGTCCTGCAGCAAGCACGGGAACTGGAGGCGGAGCGAAGGCAGTCTGAGGAGCGGGAGAGGAGGCGGCAGAAGGAGGTGCAGAAGGAGCTGGAGCGCCAGCTGAAGGAGGCGGAGACGGTGAGATGAGGTCTCCTAGGAAACGAAAAGGTCAAGGTTCAAATTCCATAGGCTTTGATCTTTTTTTTTTTTTTTTTTTTTAGATTTGTTCTCTGCATTTTATTTGGCTTTATTTCGGATACAAGTCCGGCAGAGAGGAAGGATGGGAGGAGAGAGATAGAGGGGGGAAGACATTCGGCAAAGGTCGCCGGGTCCGGGAGTCGAACCCGGGACGGCCGCGTTGTACTACAGCCCCGTAGGCTTTGATCTTTGAAAATGGGTAGACGATTAAAAGTAGGGGTAGACGATAATGTGAAAAATATTTATACCGTTATATCATAACATCCACCCAATCTATGCACATCATATTTGACGGCATGGTGACAGTAAGTGTGATATGAAAAGAAAAGTGAAACTGAAACACTGCATCTCAATATGTGGAGTGAAACTGTGGAACAGTCTAAATGTGGTGCTAAAGCAATGTCCAAACATGAGACAATTCAAACTGATGTACAAGGAAATGATGTTCACGAGGTACAGGGATGAGGAAGGGACTTGATATTCACGGGTGTTTACATTTTTATTTTATTTCTTTCATGTTTTACATATATAATTTTAGTTTTTTTTGTTTTGTTTTTTTAATGTTTTAAATTAGTACACATTTGAGTAGTGGAAAAGGGGTAGGATTAAATAAGTGTATACTTCTTCCTACTCCTTTTCGAACATGTAAATTGAGTTATGTTTTGATTTTGTTTAGTTATTTATTTTGTTTGTATTCATTTACATGTTCGAAATAAAGATTTCAAATCAAATCAAAAGTGAAACTGTACCTTTCAGTTGACGTTATCCGATATTTCAGAAATGTTTTCTTTTGAGAAATATGACAGATAAATTATATTTTAGATTATAAATTATTATAGATAGATACTTTATTCATCCCCTTGGAGAAATTCAGGGTATCTCAGATAGCTCACACAATAGACGTATTCAGACAATGACAGTTTCTCAGTCAGTCGTCTGCCTCATGAAGTAAAAAGTAAGCACATGATAAAAATTCAAGTAAATCATATCTACCAATAATAATAAAAACGTGATAAGATAAAAGCAGGTGTATAAAAACAGGTGTTAGCATTAGCCATGCTAGCACAGATCCCCACAGACATCACATTTGGGGACTTGGTGTCATCACACAATATAATGGATCTTGATCCTCCAATTTTAGAGACGGGTCAATTAATAATTGTATACAGTCCAAAACTATGGGGCTCTGTTTAATTTACAATCAAACCTTGTTGGTCCCTTTTGGAACTTTTAATAACATTAGCATCATAGTTTTGAATGTTAATGGTAGAATGATAATGGATGTGATGTTGACTTCAGCTCACTACTGACATTATAAAACAGCAGCTCTATCTTTACACACATGGAATTTCTGGGTCGCCGATGAAATTGAGTCTCTGCGCTTGACCCATCCTGTCGTCGTCCCCCCTGCCCCCCAAGGGCAGCCGGGAGCAGATAAGGGGAGCGGCCTGGGGGACAGTGTTAGCGATCTGTTGTGCATGTTTTTCCATTGGGTTTATCTTATCGGGAGGGGAAACCATAGTGAGCACAGGGGGAGAACATGCAAACTCCACACAGAAAGGCCCGGGAGATACCCCACCTGGGTAACTGGCAGAGCATTCCTGGGAAAAGGTAATTAGGTTAGCGCTCAATTAACTGTGTGTGTTTGACTCTTTCTGCATTTGTGTGTGTTCATGTGAGAATACATCTGTGTGGACTTATACAACAGGAAGTGCAAATCCAGAGCCTGTAGAATAATGAAGGACCCTCACCACCCCAATAACAGCCTGTTCAAGTTGCTGCGGTCAGGCAAGCGCCTCCGTATACACGCAACAAGAACAGAGAGACTAAGGCTCAGCTTCTTCCCTCAGGCCATCAGAACACTGAACACTGATCTCTCCACACACAAGCACACATGAACACACACACAACACAACATTCTGCACTCGCACGCACACAAAAACGCACCACAGGTCACTTTAAACACACAAGAAAGGACACTTTAAAGGAAGGGAAAGGACACTTTAAGAAAAGGACTTGTTGTGATTGTTGTATAGTATAGTTAGTAACAGCAAATATAGCATAATAATAATAATAATAATAATAATAATAATAATAATAATAATAATAATAATAATAATAATAATAATAATAATAATAATAATAATAATAATAATAATAATAATAATAATAATAATAATAATAATAATAATAATAATAATAATAATAATAATAATAATAATAATAATAATAATAGATCAAATTTCTATAGCGCCTTTCATAGAACCCAAGGTCGCTTCACAATCAGGACAAAAAATAGGACTAGGGAAGTAGGGGGGGGGGGGGTGAGGGCAGGTAAGGGATAATGGACCTAATCTAATCTAAACTAACTGATGGGGAAAAGCCTTGGTGAAGAGGTGTGTTTTGAGAGCAGTTTTGAAGGTGTCCAGGGTTGGGGCGTTGCGGATTTCGGGGGGGAGAGATTTCCAGAGGGTAGGGGACGCCACGCTGCAGGCTCTGTCCCCGAAAGTCCGTAACCTGGTGCGAGGGATGGAGAGGAGACCTAGATCAGAGGATGGAGTGTGCTGGTGGAGGAGATCAGACAGGTATCGGGGGGGCAAGGGCATGGAGGGACTTGTAGGTGAGGAGCAGGAGTTTGAAGGTGATGCGGAACTTGACTGGGAGCCAGTGGACTTCTAGCATAGGGACATAGAAGAACAACTGCACATTGTATAGGTGTGTACATAGGATCCAGTGCCTTTAAGCGAATTATTAACATGTCTATTCTAGTTATCTTTTTATTATTATTATTATTATTACTATTGTTTTTATTGCACAATCGAAGCGGGCATTGCCAACCGCATTTCACTGTATGCCCTGGTATGTATGTGATGAATAAACTCTTGAATCGTGTGTGTGTGTGTGTGTGTGTGCTCCCAGCTGAGGGAGAGCATGCAGGCAGAGATGGAGGTGAAGGAGAGGGAGGCTGAGGTCCAGAGGAAGAGGATACAGGAGCTAGAAGTCACCCAGAAGCTGCTAGAAGGAGCTCTGAACACAGAGATACAGGCTCGCCAGGAGGAGGAGAGGGCCAGGCTCGACCTGGAGAGGTAGTACACACACACACGTGTACACAGTACACTAGGGCTGTCCCCGACTAAGGATTTGGATAGTCGACTTTGATTGGCCGAAATTAGCCGATAGTCGACTATTAGTAGACTATGAAATTTTTTTTTTTTAAATAAAGTATCATTTAAAAAAATATATATATATATTTTATTCCATTTGGGCTGTGGGGGGTGCTTAATGTCTGAAGGAGTCAACGGAAGGCTTCTTGTCCTCTGCAAAAGCATGCAATTGGTCCACTGATGGATACATCTTGATATTTGTCATAGTCTAGTGTGTTCATTAGATGGGTGAAATCCTCTTTCAGTGCCTCTGTGCCCGTTTTCTTAGGCAGTTAGCCTCTGGTATGCGCGCCATTAGCGTTAGCCACGCTTCTAGGCCTCTTTACTTTTGGAAAGAATGATATTTTTTTTTTTTTTTAATAAAAAAATTTATTTATGGTTTTTTCTTTTTTTTGCATTCGACTAAGAGGTTGGCAGTCGACTACGGCTCCTTTCGATCGATTAGTCGACTATTCGACTAATAGGGGTCAGCCCTAGTACACACACACACACACGTGTACACACACACACACACACACACACACACACACAGAAAGACCCACATGAGTGCTTAACACTCTCTCTCACACACACACACACACACGCACTCTTAGCTGTCCATTGTGTTCAATGATGACACTTGCTCCGGGGATGGGGGGTGGGGGCGGGGTTTAGCGATGATGGCGCAAGATACCTGGGGGATGTTGGTGTCGTTGTGTGCGCCTCTCAGACACACACACACACACACACACACATGTGTACACACACACAGAGACCCACATGAGTGCTTAACACTCTCTCTCTCACACACACACACACACACACACACAGACCCACATGAGTGCTTAACACACTCTCACACACACACACACACACACACACACACACACACACACATGCAGAAAGAGTCAAACACACACAGACCCACATGAGTAGACAAAAACACAAATGCGCACATTATGCATATTTTACATTTACATTTTGTCATTTAGCTGACGGTTTTATCCAAACCGACTTACAAGTTTTGTACGACAACAAGTCGGCAGGAAGGGTTGACTTGTTGTCATGGACCACACACATTGACAGTGTAGTGAAGAAGGCATGGCAACGCCTCTACTTCCTTAGGCGCCTAAGGAAGTTCAAAGTGAGTCAGAAGATCCTCAAGAACTTCTACTCGTGCACAATAGAGAGCATCCTGACTGGTAACATCACCTCCTGGTTTTGGAATCGCACCGCACACGACCGCAGCAGACTACAGAGAGTGGCCCGTTCAGCCGAACGCACAATTGGAGGTGGGCTTCCCACTCTCCAGGACGTTTATAACAAGCGTTGCAGGGCCAAGGCTAAGAGAATAACCAAAGACTCTAGTCACCCAAACAACTGCCTCTTTGAACTGTTGCGGTCAGGCAAGCACTACCGGAGTCTCATGGCCAGCACAGATAGACTCAGAAGGAGCTTCTATCCCCAGGCCATCAGGATGCTCAATGACAATGACACTATGTAACAACCCATCATCTACACACACTGCACACACATCCACATGTACACACTCACTTTAAACAAACACTCACCTTACCACTCACTTTACTCACTTTAGACACTTTAACACACTTTATATGTATCTATTATTAAAGAGATTTGCACTACATTCATACCTCATTTGCAATAGCACCTTACCTCAAAGTTTTGTACCTAATTTTCTGCATTGTACCTCACTGTTTACTAATTTTTACTACTTTAGATTGTATATTATGTATATTCCTCTTTACTTACTTAAAAAATAAACTTTTTTACTTACTTTTTTTACTGTATGAAGCACACCCTCAGGGGCTCATACAGAACCAAGCATTTCACCGTAAAATATGTGTATTTTATATTGTGATATTTAATAAACAAACTTGAAATGTGGGCACAACCACGTTTTTGTCATTGTATGATATTAACAGCTATAATGTTAATGAAACCACGTGGCTCCAGGTTGCTGCAGGCTGAGGAGGAGAAGAGGAAGCAGTACAGAGATCTCCAGGCGCAGCACCGCGTCTCACAGAGCCTCAGCCCCACAGAGGAGGCTGTAGACGGGGCCATGGACGAGGACGAGGCCCCCTCTGCCCTGGACTGTGCTTCCCAAGAGCTCCAGAGTCTCTGTGCATCCCGCCAAAAGAGCCACCAACACCTGGAGGTAAGACTAGGGGAGAAAATGAGAGACTCAGGTTTTTTTTTTTTTTTTTTTATTATTATTATTATTTATGAACCCTTTTAAAGGAACACGCCAACATTTGGGGGAAAATTCAGTAGAAAGCTATCTTGCTGCACCAGCACTGTCCAGGCTAACCAGCACTGTCCGCTTCCATTCATTGTGCTAAGCTAGGCTAACGTGCAGCCAGATAGCTTTCTACTGAACGCACAGAGAGGAAACTGGTATCTATCTTCTCGTCTCTCTCTGGAGAAGACGGTAAGCTAATTTCCCAAAATGTTGCCGTGTTCCTTTTAAGTGTTTTTTGTAATTCTTGAACTCTATATGTTTCAATGACCGGCGGTCGTCTTTACGTCGGTCTGTCCGACATCTCCGCCTGGATGACGACCAACCACTTCAAACTGAACCTAAGCAAAACAGAATTGCTCCACCTGCCGGCCAAATCCTCCCCCCTGACCGACCTTTCTTCAATGGTCTCTAACTACACACCCTCAAGACCCCTACACTCTGCATCTTCTGGCCATCTCAGACCCACTCCTATCCGAGCTCCGGGAGGGTCATCAAAGAGAACCTGCCTTTTCTCAGTCCTTGCCCCACAATGGTGGAATGAACTAATAAACTAACCTACACTGTAGCACTCAACACTTTGATGAACATTGTTACTCAGCTGATAGAGTTGTGCCCTTCCTGATGACTTGTTGTACAGAACTTGTAAGTCGCTTTGGATAAAAGCATCAGCTAAATGACTAAATGTAAATGTAATGTACGTCGTCCATTATTAGAATGCTGAGTTCTTCAAATTCTAATCACTTTGATCCTCACACGTCGGGAGTAGCTTCCATCATTAATGAAAAGAGACACTACTGGTCTGATTCTCTTTCTGACCGCAGGAGGTTCAGGAGAAGCTGAGGAACGCCAGTCAACACGTCCGTCACTGGAACGTCCAGCTCAACCGCTTGATGGTGCCCATCGCTCCTGGAGGTACAGTGTGCTCCCTGTCCACCTGTCCTCTGCATCACGTGTGAATATCTTACCCGATGTGGATGTCAGGTTACAGTATGATGTCAGGTTACAGTATGATGTCAGGTTACAGTATGATGTGGATGTCAGGGGCCAGTATGTGGGCGATTCAGGCTGTTCCATAGAGAGATCAGTGAACTACAATGAATCTAATGATTATGTCCTTTTCTTTTCTAGACCGAGTGGAACATCGTATGTCAACAAAGGTCACATGTCCAAAGAAGGAAGGCGCGCTGGCCAGCAATGAGTTTATATCCAAATTCAAGGCAAGAGCCAATCAGGACAGCCAGTCAACGAAAGAGGAGGAGGGACTTGAGAAACAAGTGGAGGCTGTCAGCCTATCGGAGGCAACACAGCCACATCCCATTGGACAATCAACGTTATGATTATGAGTTGGGGGAGGACTTGTGTATTTGGGTGGTTCTCGTACTTGTTGACTGTAAAAATTTGACATTTGGCTGGTGATCGTGTTTTCATGGTCTTATTTCATTTGAAAAAATTAACGACCAATGTCATCTGGGGTAATGAATTCAAATGGACATTTCAACAGATTAGTACAGGTATTGTCAAGCTAACTAATTAACTAATGAGTCACAAAGCTGTGAAAATATCCCGCAAACACCTCTAGGTGACTGCATGGGCCAAGTGTTCAGCTGGACCAGGATCCCTCTAGTGCTGGGCAGTCTGATTCTTTTGATTGATTAGTTCCATTTCAAGTCAATTAATCTAAATTAAATCGATTTTTCAGGTTTTAGTTTTGTTTTATTTTTCTCTCAGATTGAGCTCCCTGGCCCCCTGCTCTCATGTGATATGTGGCTCTCATGAATGGGTTTAAAGTAGGGATGTCCGATATTATCGGCCGATATTGGCATTAAAATGTGATATCGGAAATGATCGGTATCGGTTTTCCAAAAAAAGTTATTTTTATTTTTTTACATTTATTTAACCTTTATTTACCCAGGCAAGCAAGTAAGAACAAATTCTGATTTTATTTATTGTCAAAAGTATGCATAATTCCACAACAAGAGATATGTAATGTTAATTACCTGAAATTATTCCGTTTTTTGGGGGGGGAACCCCGCATTTACATTTACATTTACATTTAGTCATTTAGCTGACGCTTTTATCCAAAGCGACTTACAAGTTCTGTACGACAAGCCATCAGGAAGGGCACAACTCTATCAGCTGAGCAACAATGTTCATCAAAGTGTTGAGTGCTACAGTGTAGGTTAGTTTATTAGGACAAGTGCATGACAGTACGGTTAGTTAGGGTTAGATTTTTTTTTTTTTTTTTTTTTTTTTTTAATTCAGATAATGGTTGAAGAAGTGCGTCTTTAGTCGACGGCGAAAGATTGGACGTGATTCGGCTGTCCTAACTGGGGTGGGTAGTTCATTCCACCATTGTGGGGCAAGGACTGAGAATAGGCGACTTCTCTTTGATGACCCTCCCGGAGCTTGGATAGGAGTAGGTCTGAGGCGGCCAGAAGATGCAGAGCGTAGGGGTCTTGAGGGTGTGTAGTTAGAGACCATTGACCGGAGGTAGGCGGGAGCGGTTCCCTTTGCCGCACGGTATGCTAGGTTGCATATATCGGTATCGGAAATTAAGAGTTGGACAATATCGGTATATCGGTATCGGTAAAAAAGACAATATCGAACATCCCTACAATTAAGTCTGTCTCGCTTTTCTCTATCAAAACGTTCCTCGTACAAGTATCGCAGAGAAATGTCAAATGTACACACAGTTGCACGAGGGTTTTGGACGGACAAACGCTAGGGTTTGAAAACTCGGCGTTGCTAATAAACATTTTAAATAATTTTTATAAACTGGTCAACATGGCTTAAAACGGCTTTATTTCCGGCTGTGGGTGCCTGATGCGCCTGTGCTGGCGCATCAGGCACCCACAGTCGGAATTAAAGCTGTGTTGACCAGTTTCTATTTTTATTTTTTTTTATGTTTATTAGCAGCACAGAGCTTTCAAACCGTTTGTCTGTCCGGAACCCTCATGCAACTGTGAGTACCTTTGAAATGTATTTGCGATACTTGTACGAGAAGCGTTTTGAAGGAGAAAAGCGAGACAGACTTAATAGTAGGATTTTTCAATGGAGGTATAAGGGACGGTGTATTCACTCTGTGCATCACAGTCCCGAAAGGGGCTAGGGGAGGGATGCAAATAGGCAGCCTGGCTTGTTTCCTAGGAGAGTAAATGGAGGAGATGTCTCAACTCATTATCACGTCATTGAGATATAACACATTGGACAGTTACAATTTGGCCACGTTTCCATTCAATTTGGTCCTCAAACATTCCACCAGCGCAATTTTGAGCATGCACCATCCATACCCTCTAGGCTGGTAAAGCTATGCCTCCTAAAGTGTGAAAACGGAAGTACAGGAAGTACCGGCTAGGCGGCTACAGGCTTTCCGGTTTCGACAAAACAATTATAGAAACGTGTGAAGTGCACAATATTTCCTCGTTTAAGCCACTGCAACGGCTTTGCCTGAAGAATTTACTACATGACCGGGACGTTCTAGCTTGTTTGCCGACAGGATTCGGGAAAAGTTTGGTCCGTTCGGAGGCAGCTTCCAGGGGAAGTACATACACCTGAAATTCAACCACATACACACTTTCGGCCGTAGTGCTTTACCAGTCTTTATCTCATGGAGCAGATAAAACTGGGAACGAGGTTATCCATACCCCCATCTCCCATTGGATGGCCGACTGGTGACTTAGCCTAGGTTTATTTAGCCTCACTTGTTTCAGGGGAATTCAAACTGTTCTGAGATTTCCCCTTCCAACGGGTGGGAGGGGTTTGATTATATTTGACCAGTAGGCTACGTATCACTCTGTACTTCTGTAAAATGATTAGTTTAAAAGGATTTATTTGTTAGTTTTTCCCTAGAACTAGAGCCCTCATCTTGTGTCTTGATGCATTTGGTTTGGATATGTTTTTAGGAATCACAGTAGTTTCGTATATTACTGTTGATGCCCCCACACAGGTCATGCACCACAATAACACATAAAGGCAAGCATCATGAAACTACCCTGAGTTCTCTTGCTGTATTTATGATATTGCTGGTTGTTTTGATGCAACTTCCTGGTGGTAAACTCAGACATTTAAATTTACCACTTGACGAGGACCAGATGAACACAGTTTAGTTTTCAGATCTTCAATAATACCAGAATGAATTGTGAATTGCCAACACGCAAACAAGAGTTGATGCCAACTGAGGAAAGTATTTGCATTTGCAATACTTAAGAAATGTGCACAAGCATGCGTTTATATAGAAGTATAGATAGCAAGAGATGCATACCAAGATGTTAAAGTAACTATGATGTGAAATATTCATGGATGTGTGATTTAAACACATTTTAATGATTTTTGTAGTTTTGTACAATAAAGTTTTTGACTAATTAATATATTACCATGTGCTGCCAAAGATCACCGCCACATCGGGGGACATGTTTCAGTGTAACAACTGTGATCAACTGTTAGTTCCTCTCTGGGAAATTCCGAACACGTACATTGAGATTATGTCACAAGCGTTCTGCAAAATGACTAAAGTCACAATGAATGCAAACAATGTAACTTCACGTTTATGTTACTGAATATATCTATAAATAACATATGATATAATAAAGAATGCTGAACATTACCAGTATAGTTGTCTAACAGTCATCAAGAGCACCGTCTCCATAGCAACGTTTACCAAACTTGTTACTGGTGTGCTACTGGCAGTACTCCAGTTGAGGGGGATGGCATCCCCCCTGAAATAAAAAATTGTCAATATCATCCCCCTTCTAAAACGACCATCCCCCCTTCCCATCTCTTATGTAATTTTATCAATGAACATGGTATTACTGCTATTTCAACATTCAGTTTTGCGCATATTGAAAATATTGACGGCGAAGGAGCATGAATGATTTCCAGTTTTTCTTTGACAAAGTGTACCTAAAATCTTAAATACAAAAAATTATAAATAAAAATTAAAAAAGTGTAAAGTGTTTTTCTATCATGCCTCCTCCAAAAACCGCTGTGAGCTCACTGAATGTTGTGAGGAACTTGCAGTACAATGTCTGAACATAGGGAGAATTCTCAGCACTAGATGAGTGGCATCTAGTTATAGGACCATTAAAGCTGTATGGCAACAGTACCCAGCGCTCCACAAGCACTTTTCTGATGCATCAGTTGATCCTAAAAGAAGCTCAACAGAGAGATGCATGTTCAGTGGTTTAGCCCATCGCCTCTCTAATGCAAGCTTTGTCCAGAATCTTGGAGTCATGTATTATGCTTTAGAAGAGCTATCTGAATTCTCTCTCTCCCTTCAAGACAGAAATATGACACTCCCTAAGGCCGAAGTAAGTCTCACTCGGGAGGTGCGTGTGCTAAAATCAATGGCAGAGCAACCTGGACCAAGGGCAGAAGAAGAGGCTCAGGCAGCAGGTGATCTTATGCTATTCAAAGGGGTGGCTCTGACAAATAATTCAAGGCACAGCAGAGAAATTAACCAACAGTTTTTTTCATGCCTTGGCTGCTAGTATTGAGACGAGAATGGGTTGCCTGCCTGGTAAACAGAGAAGTAAGGAAGAATACCAGAGCTTTCTAAACAACATCAGAGTGCTGCAGCCTTCTAGTCTGATGTGTGTGGGGTGCGTTATGCTGAAAAGGAAGTACAGGAACTCTGCTCCTTTTTCAAGCTTGACAATGGCAGACAAGTTCAGAGAGGGATGAGGGAATATATTGACATGGTCACACACACAAAACTGATGATGAAATGATGCCACCAGCACCAGAAGACCTGAAACCCCTCCTCCAAGCAGTGAACTCTCTCTGGTCATCTCCACAGCTGAGTGTGGGCGTGGGTTTAGTCAGATGAACATTTTAACCACAACTAGAAGCCCCCTAGAGGTGAAAAGCATGTCAGCCTTGCTTTTCATCAAGTGTGTTGGCCCTCCACTGAAAAAGTTCAGACCAGATGTATATGTCAAGTCTTGGCTTCAAAGCCATTGCTTAGCTAATGACCCAAAAGCAAGAGCCAGAAAGATTGAGGACAAAAAGCATGATTATGGAAATCTTTGGAAAACACATAAAGACATTTATGACATAGCAGATGGATGGGATACATTTATTGAAAAAAACATTATAATACTGACAATAGATACAACAATGAAAACAAGTTAAAAACAACATGTGATATTCTAGAAAAAAGCCCTTTTGAGAGTGCCCCATGGCTGCAGATCCCGGGGGGGGGGGGGGGGATGTCCCCCCCAAATTAGGAAAACTATGAATTGTCCCCCCAATAATATGTGCTATCAAGAGTAGTGTATCTACTCCCGCTCTGTAATTCTAGTTTCAAAATACTCCTAAAAGCTTCATTTGCGTATTCAAATTATTAAACATTTCTACCAGGGGACAATGCCCCCGGACCCCCCTACATGCACTATTTTGTGTCCCAAATGTTATTAAACTGAATGGAATAGGAGGGACATAAAATGGCTGCAGAGGGGCATTGTGACATCATGTGAAAACAAAGGGTAGGATGGTGGATGATTGTGTTTAATATGATTATAAGATGGTTTGGCTCAATTTGTATTTTTATTTATTCATTATTTAACCAGGGTAATCACGTTGAGATTTACATCTCAGAAGCAGAAGGTGCTTCTTCAGGAGCGGTGGGAGGCTCTGAACAGCCAGCTGCAGCTGTGTGCTCAGATTCTCGAGAACAATAACAAACTCATCAATGACCTCCAGCAGGTACTGTTAACACTGAGAGATCCGAGTCCAATAAAGAGGCAATTAGCCAATTTTTTTCCTGAATCCTATCGTTCTGTTGTCATAGCTGCAACTCACTAGAAGTGTGCTCTCCTCCGGTAATCGTCATTTGGCAGAGTTTCAAAGGGTGGCAGATGTGCCCAAGCTCTCGAGACACAGAACATGTTGGCAAGTTCTATGTCTAATTATAACATGTCCTCCTCACAGCAGAACAATAGGATCCTGGTTACAAATCTGCAAAATGAGGATTTCAAACGCCAGGTTACAGATGTAACTCATTCAAGCATGACAGTATTTAGATAACAACAACAATGCTTTATTCTGCAAATACAGTCAAGGCACAGGCATTTGTTTTGGTGCAATGATGCAAAAGCCTATAAACAACCTACAAATGTACCACAGTACTACACAAGTACCACAGTACTACAAGGAGTACAACAGTACTACGTACAGACACACATGGGTCAATGACAGCAGGACCTCACGTACAATGTACGTGGGACGTCATGACAAACAACAGACCGCAGACAGTACGCATTACTTTACATAAATACATTTAGTGCTACATCATGGTTGCGGCTGTGGAGGGAAGTGAAGTCAGTGTCCATTAGTACATTAGTCCAGTGTACTGTAAGGTGAAGTGTCCATTAGTACATTAGTCCAGTGTACTGTAAGGTGAAGTGTCCATTAGTACTTTAGTCCAGTGTACTGTAAGATGAAGTGTCCATTAGTACTTTAGTCCAGTGTACTGTAAGGTGAAGTGTCCATTAGTACTTTAGTCCAGTGTACTGTAAGGTGAAGTGTCCAGTAGTACTTTAGTCCAGTGTACTGTAAGGTGAAGTGTCCAGTAGTACTTTAGTCCAGTGTACTGTAAGGTGAAGTGTCCATTAGTACATTAGTCCAGTGTACTGTAAGGTGAAGTGTCCATTAGTACTTTAGTCCAGTGTACTGTAAGGTGAAGTGTCCATTAGTACTTTAGTCCAGTGTACTGTAAGGTGAAGTGTCCATTAGTACTTTAGTCCAGTGTATTGTATGATGAAGTGTCCATTAGTACTTTAGTCCAGACAGTGTACTGTAAGGTGAAGTGTCCATTAGTACTTTAGTCCAGTGTACTGTAAGGTGAAGTGTCCATTAGTACTTTAGTCCAGTGTACTGTAAGGTGACGTAAACTGAACTGGATAAGTAGCTTAAGTACATTCAGAGACAACAAAAGTTCAATATGAGGTTTAAACAACAGTTCAGAATCTATCCACGGACCCACAGCAGGTGGTTACCATTAAATGACAACCATGGCCAATGAACTGTGGAATTGTAAATGGACAAAATTTTTCAGTATTATAGCCCTTTTGTCCAAAGCGCTTTACAACTTATGCCTCACATATTCACCCATTCACTCACACACCAACAGCGGAGGCAGTCATGCTACTGTAGGTTCCGAACTGCTCATCGGGAGCAATGTGTCTTGCTCAAGGGCACTTCGACACGCTGCCCGGAGGAGCCGGTATTGAACAGGGAGCCTTCCAATTACCAGATGACCACTCTACATCTGAGCCACTGTCGCCCCCATCGATAAATTAACCCAATCTCCCTGAGTCCAAGCTTCTCTGTCTCGACAAGGCCACATTTCTATATTCATACGATTCACATTTCTCTCCACAGCCCATAAAAAGGATGTTTGCAATGATAATTACAGTATATTATCACAGTAATTATCACGCAAGCATATGGCCAAAAATGTTATCATGATATATCATGATAAGATTTTTCATATCGTTTGATATCGATATTTTTATTAGTATTAAAAAAGGTTTTATATTTTTTTTTAATTATTATTTAAACAACAAATGTATGTTTATTTTGCAGCAATTTTTTTCGTTGCCGCCATCTTTAGTGTTACAGCCCCTCACACTGGATGATTGTGTTTAATAGGGGAGTTCAGGCTCTGCTAGTTTCTTTTCTATCTTTTGGCGCATTTTTGGTGGACAAAACCGTGCACCGTGACTCGTGACTGGAGTCTAGCTCTGCTAGCACACATAGCCTACTGTGTACAGACGGTTTCAAACTGTATTTTAAATTAGAAAGCAAACTAAATAAATGGACAAGAGAAAAATACATCTCAATTTGGTCAGTATTGTCATTTGGACAAGCAAAGCCATTACTTGCAGTTGCAGGCAATAAAGACAAGTCTGTCCACTGTCTCTGGTTTTAAAGCTGCCTTGTTGCAGATCACAATACAAAAATAATAATAATAACAATAATAATAAATTTATTTTTAATTATCGATATTATTTTTATTATTGATTATTATCGATTATTAAAATATATCGTGATAATTATCGTTATCGTTTTATCGCCCAGCCCATACCTTGTATTGCATAGTTTGTATAGATAGAATATACGTTGTGTATTATGTTTAGTCTATAGTTTAGTTTATAGTTTTAGTTTATAGTTTATTTATAGAGTTAGTATAGTATAGTTTGTATAGATATAATATACGTTGTGTATTATGTTTAGTTTATAGTTATAGATTATTCTTCCAGTTAAATTAATCTGAATGTATGTAGATTTAAAAAAGATGTGACAATAAAATAATCTGAATCTGAATTACAGTTGTTCCTTTATTGAAGGACCATTCAGACATCTGCGGCTACTGCTGTGCTCTGTGCCATAAAGCGGTGAGAGGACCTTTCCTTTTTCTGTAGATCGACTCGTATGCAGCCACAACCACGAAACAAGTACTGATGCCCAGAACCGCTGCCCAGTTTGATAGTTGGTCTGCACCTGCAGATCCATTCGGATCTTTGGCTCTGAATGAAGCCTCAACAACTAGTTGAACTGTAGTCCTGAGTTCCGTCTCTCTCTCGGATCATGCATGGAGGGCATGGGCTCAAAATAGATTATATTCAAATCATCAGCGTATTTAGACCACTTTTACTGGGGCACGTGCCCCATACAGTTGATGGTGTAAAATGTTTATGTGATCAGTAATTGAGTGTAATAATTATAATCCTTAAGTTAAGGGAGTTTTAGTGTTTGTGTGTGACACACACTTCTTAGTTTGTTTTCTGTTTGATATATTGGTTGGTATATATTTCCTCATATAGCTTGTATATATATTTTTGTATTGTTATTTACATCGCCCATAGGCTTCAATAAAACTGACACCAAAGTCTGGTATCCTGACGTGTGACCACATCAAACAAGAGGTGGACGCGGGCAAATACTGCGGCATGGTCATGCTGGACCTACAAAAGGCCTTCGACACTGTCAATCACTCCATTCTAATGGACAAGCTAAAAGCAATTGGTTTTGATAGCTTATCAGTGAGCTGGATGCAATCCTACCTGGAGGGGAGAGAACAGATGGTAGAGGTAAACGGTACTCTATCCCCCCCCCCTCACAGTGAGCTGTGGTGTTCCACAAGGAAGCATACTAGGACCGCTACTCTTCCTAATTTATGCAAATGACATGTCGTCAGCCTGTGACTGCAACTTGTTCCTGTTTGCGGACGACTCAGCCCTGCTGGTCTCTGACAAGAACAAGTTGCAGGTTGAAAAAACCCTCAGCTCGGAACTAGGCAAAATCTGCATATGGCTCGCTGATAACAAACTATCATTACACATGGGCAAAACAGAGTCCATTCTCTTCGGTTCAAATAACAAACTCAGCAAGACCGACGGCTTCTCAGTTACAGTGGGTGACAATATTGTCACAAGGAAAGACGAAATTACCTACCTGGGTTCCATCCTAGAGGCAAATCTTTCCTGTGACAAAATGGCATCCAATGTAATAAAAAAAAGTCAACCAACGAACTAGATTCTTGTACCGGATCTCCTCTCTGGTAAACAAGAATACCCTGAAGACTCTGGCAGGAGCACTCATTCAAGGGTACTATGACTATGCGTGCACCTCATGGTACCAAAGCACCTCAAAGGCGCTTAAAACAAAATTACAAACATCACAAAACAAACTGGTCAGACTACTACTTGACCTGAACCCCAGAACCCACCTCACCCCTGCCCACTTTGACAACCTGTTGTGACTGCAACTTGTTCCTGTTTGCGGACGACTCAGCCCTGCTGGTCTCTGACAAGAACAAGTTACAGATTGAAAAAACCCTCAGCTCGGAACTAGGCAAAATCTGCATATGGCTCGCTGATAACAAACTATCATTACACATGGGCAAAACAGAGTCCATTCTCTTCGGTTCAAATAACAAACTCAGCAAGACCGACGGCTTCTCAGTTACAGTGGGTGACAATATTGTCACAAGGAAAGACGAAATTACCTACCTGGGTTCCATCCTAGAGGCAAATCTTTCCTGTGACAAAATGGCATCCAATGTAATAAAAAAAAGTCAACCAACGAACTAGATTCTTGTACCGGATCTCCTCTCTGGTAAACAAGAATACCCTGAAGACTCTGGCAGGAGCACTCATTCAAGGGTACTATGACTATGCGTGCACCTCATGGTACCAAAGCACCTCAAAGGCGCTTAAAACAAAATTACAAACATCACAAAACAAACTGGTCAGACTACTACTTGACCTGAACCCCAGAACCCACCTCACCCCTGCCCACTTTGACAACCTGTTGTGACTGCAACTTATTCCTGTTTGCGGACGACTCAGCCCTGCTGGTCTCTGATAAGAACAAGTTACAGATTGAAAAAACCCTCAGCTCGGAACTAGGCAAAATCTGCATATGGCTCGCCGACAACAAACTATCATTACACATGGGCAAAACAGAGTCCATTCTCTTCGGTTCAAATAACAAACTCAGCAAGACCGACGGCTTCTCAGTTACAGTGGGTGACAATATTGTCACAAGGAAAGATGAAATTACCTACCTGGATTCCATCCTAGAGGCTAATCTTTCCTGTGACAAAATGGCATCCAATGTAATAAAAAAAAGTCAATCAACGAACTCGATTCTTGTACCGGATCTCCTCCCTGGTAAACAAGAATACCCTGAAGACTCTGGCAGGAGCACTCATTCAAGGGTACTACGACTATGCTTGCACCTCATGGTACCAAAGCACCTCAAAGGCACTAAAAACCAAATTACAAACATCTCAAAACAAACTAGTCAGACTACTGCTTGACCTGACTCTTAGAACCCACCTCACCCCTGCACACTTTGCCAACCTAGGATGGCTTAGAGTAGACGACAGAGTACAGCAACTTGCAATGGGCCTGGTCTACAAGATACACTACACGACCAAGGTACCCATGTACATGTCAAAATACTTCCCAAAGGTCAGTGAATACCACGATCACAACACCAGAGGGAGCTCCACAAATCATGTAAAACCCAGATTCGGCTCAAACAAGGGACTAAACACGTTTCGCAATTATGCCACAACAATGTGGAACGCCCTACCCAAAGCTGTAAAGGAATGTGAATCACTACCCACCTTCAAAAACACTCTCAAAGAACACCTACGGGAGACTGCAATTCAAAACTGGCCCCTACAAATGTCCTAACCCAGTTGTACAATAAAGACCAAGCATGGCTTTGTCAGTATTCCAATGTACCCAACCCCCCCCCCCACCTCCAATGTACAGCCCCACCCCACCTACCCAACCTCCCCCAATGCACAGTTTCTATGTCAAATGTATATACACTCTTTTTCTGGATTTTTTTAGGATCACAAACAGTACTGTATTTGAAAATCTGGTATGTCATAAATGTATAGATGTAGCAGTACTGTCTATCTGTATGTCGTGTGTGTCATATGATGAATTGAAAATGGAGGACCCTGATGGAAACAAGACGAAAGTCTTTCTCAGGTCTGCATCCTCTTAACAATTGTATGTATTGAGCTGTACTGTACTGTACCCATTCTGCAATCTGTTAATAAACTTTTCAATCAATCAATCAATCAAACCTAGGATGGCTTAGAGTAGACGACAGAGTACAGCAACTTGCAATGGGCCTGGTCTACAAGATACACTATACGACCGGGGTGCCCATGTACATGTCAAAATACTTCCCAAAGGTCAGTGAATACCACAACCACTACACCAGAGGAAGCTCAACAAATCATGTTAAACCCAGATTTGGCTCAAACAAGGGACTAAACACGTTTAGCAATTATGCCACAACAATGTGGAACGCCATACCCAAAGCTGTAAAGGAATGTGAATCCCTGCCCACATTCAAAACCGCTCTTAAAGAGCACCTACGGGAGGCTGCAATTCGAAACTGGCCACCGTAAATGCCCTAAACCCCCACCACCTCCTAATAGACAGTCTCCTCCCCACCGCATGTATATATTCCCTCCCCGCCGTATGTATATTTCTCTCCCACCCACCCACCCCCTCCTAATGTACAGTCCCCTCCCCATCATATGTATATACTCTGTCAGGATCTAGGGGTAACAGTACTGTATATTGGAATACCGTTTATGTCACAAATGTATCAGTACTAAATACCTATATGTCCCTATGCCATAAATGTCATGTATGTTGTGTATGTCATAAATGTCTATATGAATTGAAAATGGGGGACCCTGATGGAAACAAGACAAACGTCTTTCTCAGGTCTGCATCCCCTTAACAATTGTATGTATTGAGCCGTACTGTATTGTACCCATTCTGCAATCTGTTAAATAAAGTTTTCATTCATTCATTCATCATTCATTCATTCATTCATTCATTCATTCTTTTATAGTTTCCTTGTTCTGTACGAATTATGACCTGCAGATGGCGCTGCCCGACGCCACCGTAGTTATTCGTCTCCGGAAGTAGGGCTGTGGGATAGTCACGTGACGCAACGGCATAAAACATGGCGCTATCCAGGGGACTATCATCATAGGTAGTCTTTATATATATGACTTATCATTGGGTGCAAGTTTCCTGGCAAAAATATATACTTTTAAGTTTTAATATAATAATAATATATAAAACGCCAGAAAATGACATTAATCTCAGATGATGTGATTTGCCCAATATTTATGACGATATGAGACGAGAGAGTAGTAACTTGTTGTAGATAAATCCTTCAGTATGAGGCTAGTCGGCATCGTGAGAGGATCGCCCTCCAGACTCAGAGGGGACCTCCTCCGGTCACTGTCCTCCTCCCTCCGGCCACTCTCCTCCTCCCGGGACAGAAGGCTGTCGTCGGGGCAGCCCATCTCCCAGAATGAAGGTCGACCGTCTGAAGAAAGGTACTAAATATACCTGTGTATGTCATGTATGTCATGTATGTTGTCCCTACTCCTCTATGCCATAAATCAATGTCATGTATGTCATAAATGTTATGATGAATTGAAAAAGGGGGACCCTGATGTTAAACAAGACGAAAGTCTCTGGTCTGCATCCCCTTAACAATTGTGAATGAATGAATGAATGAATAAAAACTTTATTGCAGAATGGGTACAATACAGTACGGCTCAATACACACAATTGTTAAGGGGATGCAGACCAGAGAAATTGATTGATCGATTGAAAACTTTATTAACAGATTGCAGAATGGGTACAATACAGTACAGCTCAATACACACAATTGTTAAGGGGATGCAGACCAGAGAAAGGCTTTCGTCTTGTTTACATCAGGGTCCCCCATTTTCAATTCATAGTGATACACGTCCCCAAGGACTTCAAAATTGCGAGGGTGACCCCTCTGCACAAAAAGGGCAGCAAATTAGACCCAGGCAACTACCGCCCTGTTTCTATTCTCACCTCCATCTCGAAAGTCATGGAAAAAATAGTCTACGAACAGGTCGAAAAGTACCTAGCGGAAAAAAATCTAATCTACGAATTCCAATCTGGCTTCAGAACATCCCACTCCACTGACACATGCCTTCTCTATTTGAATGACCACATCAAACAAGAGGTGGACGCAGGCAAATACTGCGGCATGGTCATGCTGGACCTACAAAAGGCCTTTGACACGGTCAATCACTCCATTCTGATTGACAAGCTAAAAGCAATTGGTTTTGATAGTCTATCAGTGAGCTGGATGCAATCCTACCTTGAGGGGAGGGAACAGATGGTGGAGGTAAACGGTACCCTATCCCCCCCTCTCACAGTGAGCTGTGGTGTTCCACAAGGAAGCATACTAGGACCGCTACTGTTCCTAATTTATGCAAATGACATGTCGTCAGCTTGTGACTGCAACTTGTTCCTGTTTGCGGACGACTCAGCCCTGCTGGTCTCTGACAAGAACAAGTTACAGGTTGAAAAAACCCTCAGCTCGGAACTAGGCAGAATCTGCATATGGCTCGCTGATAACAAACTATCATTACACATGGGCAAAACAGAGTCCATTCTCTTCGGTTCAAATAACAAACTCAGCAAGACCGACGGCTTCTCAGTTACAGTGGGTGACAATATTGTCACAAGGAAAGATGAAATTACCTACCTGGGTTCCATCCTAGAGGCTAATCTCTCCTGTGACAAAATGGCATCCAATGTAATAAAAAAAGTCAACCAACGAACTCGATTCTTGTACCGGATCTCCTCTCTGGTAAACAAGAATACCCTGAAGACTCTGGCAGGAGCACTCATTCAGGGGTACTACGACTATGCTTGCACCTCATGGTACCAAAGCACCTCAAAGGCGCTAAAAACAAAATTACAAACATCTCAAAACAAACTGGTCAGACTACTGCTTGACCTTACTCCTAGAACCCACCTCACCCCTGCCCACTTTGACAACCTAGGATGGCTTAGAGTAGATGACAGAGTACAGCAACTTGCAATGGGCCTGGTCTACAAGATACACTACACGACCAAGGTACCCATGTACATGGCAAAATACTTCCCAAAGGTCAGTGAATACCACGATCACAACACCAGAGGGAGCTCCACAAATCATGTTAAACCCAGATTCGGCTCAAATAAGGGACTAAACACGTTTCGCAATTATGCCACATCAATGTGGAACGCCCTACCCAAAGCTGTAAAGGAATGTGGATCACTACCCACTTTCAAAACCTCTCTCAAGAGACACCTACGGGAGACTGCAATTCAACACTGGCCCCTGTAAATATCCTAACCCAACCCCCTCCAATGTACAGTCATTTACCTAGTATGGTTTTGTCAATAGTCCAATGTACAATTTTGTTTGTTTGTACAGAGTCTCCCCCCCCTCAATGTACAGTTTTGCTTGTTTATACAGTGTGCCCCCCCCCCCCCCCCCCCAACCACCTCCAATGTAAATTACCCAGTATGGTTGTCAATATCCCAGTGTACCCAACCCCCCCCACCCAACCTCCTCCAATGTACAGTTTCTACGTCAAATGTATATACTCCCTTTTCTTGACTCCTTCTGTATCACAAACAGTACTGTATTTGCAAATCTGGTATGTCATAAATGTATAGATGTAGCAGTACTGACTATCTGTATGTCATGTATGTCATATATGTCCTGATGAATTGAAAATGGGGGACCCTGGTGGAAACAAGACGAAAGTCTTTCTCTGGTCTGCATCCCCTTAACAATTGTGTGTATTGAGCTGTACTGTATTGTACCCATTCTGCAATCTGTTAATAAAGTTTTCAATCAATCAATCAATCAATATGTGGTACTCGATACTCATACTCGCCCGCTCGTGCTCTGCGCTCACAAAATGCAGGGCTTATATCTATTCCTAGGGTTAAAAAGAAATCCGCCGGCCACAGAGCCTTTGTCTACCGCGCTCCCTACCTGTGGAACAAATTACCTGCCGTCGTCAGGGGCGCCTGCTCTGTCGAAGCGTTTAAATCCCTGCTTAAGACCCATCTTTTCTCTCTCTCCTTCAACCTACCCTGACCTCACCTTCGCGTGGGGTATGTCTGGGAGTGTTGCATTTATTTAATTTTTTGCATTTATTTAATATTTTTTTTGACCTTATGGTGTTCTTGTTTTGTTCTTGGCTTATTGTGATGTTTCTTCTTGACTTGTTTAAATAAGCTTTATGCCTTGCTGTTACAGATAATATACACATTAGTGTGCGTCATCTAAGAAGACGGTTAGCAAAGGCTTCAGCTTTACCGGCGGTGCAATCAAAGTGAGCTCTCAAAGAGCACCTATGAGAGGCTGCAACTCGAAACTGGCCCCCGTATGTCCAAACCCCTCCCACCCACCCCCTCCTAATGTACAGTTTCCTCTCCCCATCCCATCGTATGTATATTTTCTGTTAGGATCTCTGTTTAACAGTACTGTATATTTGCATATCTTGTATGTCACAAATGTAACAGTACTGTGTATACCTGTATGTCATGTACCCCCCTGAAATAAATTAATCCGTTATCACGAGAAAACGGACTTCGTTATCTCGAGAAAATTATCCCGTTATGACGAGAAAACAAATTAAATTAACTCGTTATCACAAGAAAACAAATTTAATTAACTCGTTATCACGAGAAAACTAATTAAATGAACTCGTTATCACGGGGAAAACGGAGTAAATAAAATGTATGAATGTATGGCCTCTTAGGGCTTCCGTAGTATTGTACCCATTCTGCAATCTGTTAAATAAAGTTTTCATTCATTCATTCATTCATTCATTCAAAGCACTGCTCCTCCTCTCCCGGAGACCGAGCCTGCACCGGTACTGGAGCCGCGGGGACCCAAGAGAAACCCCGGGGACTGTTCGGTGTTCCTCTTCCCGGGGCAGGGCAGCCAGTTTGTGGGCATGGGTCGTGGACTCTTGAAATACGAGACCGTCAGACAGATGTTCTCGGTGGCCCAGAAGATCCTGGGGTACGACCTGCTCTCGCTGTGTCTGAACGGACCCGGTGAGGAGCTCATGAAGACGGTGCACTGTCAGCCCGCGGTGTTCGTCTCGTCGCTGGCGGCGGTGGAGAGACTGAACCACGAACACCCGCAGGTCAGTGAGTCAAGTGGTGGATGTGATGCATCATGCCGCCCTTCTTTCTGTCGTAAAACCTACACTGATGGAGATGGACATGTGGACATTTTCTCTCATTTGTATCTAGCTCACCATGTAAAACGAAAAATAGTTAACGTCATAATGTACAGTCAGTCTCCTCCCCATCATATGTATATATTTTCTGTCAGGATCTATGGGTAACAGTACTGTATATTTGCATATCGTATATGTCACAAATGTAACAGTACTATATACCTGGCTGTATGCCATGTATGTCCCTATGTCATGTATGTTGTGCATGTCATAAATGTCACTATGAATTTTATTGAAAATGGGGGACCCTGATGTAAACAAGACGAAAGTCTTTCTCTGGTCTGCATCCCCTTAACACTTGTGTGTATTGAGCCGTACTGTATTGTACCCATTCTGCAATCTGTTAATACAATTTTCATTCATTCAAGCTGGTCTAAATGACCACCCAACGAATAGCGCAGCGAAGCAGTTCACATTATGAGCTTTTACTAATGTGTGTGTGTGTGTGTGTGTGTGTGTGTGTGTGTGTGTGTGTGTGTGTGTGTGTGTGTGTGTGTGTGTGTGTGTGTGTGTGTGTGTGTGTGTGTGTGTGTGTGTGTGTGTGTGTGTGTGTGTGTGTGTGTGTGTGTGTGTGTGTGTGTGTGTGTGTGTGTGTGTGTGTGTGTGTGTGTGTGTGTGGTGTGTGTGTGTGTTGATTTAAATATGTAATTGTGTTTCCAACATGCAGAAGGATCTCTTTAAATGCAGGCTAGTGCTTACCAGAGATGTGCTCCTAATTGTCAGGAAATAGACTCATTCAGCACAAGAAACACTTTTAAAAACAACTAATGGACTAATAAAGTATTGGTCGAATCATACTGACTGCTTAAAGGGGCACTTCGCGGGAAAATAACAGATTTACGCATATCCCAAGGCTCTAAACTCTTTTGCACACATTCATTTAGTTTGACAATTATTGAGTTTGAAATATAGCCACCAGTGATGTCATCAGAGGACACTGAATCCTTGTGTTGTGTTAATTACAGCTCAATGAAATGATGTGCATGAAAAAATAAAGATGAGGATTGCAATAGGGATTGTTATTTTTCATCTACATCATTCCATTGAGCTCTAATTAACACAAGGATTCAGTGTCCTCTGATGACATCTAGGGAGGAGATATTTAAACTCATTAACTCTCAATAACATGCAAATGTGTGAAATAAATTGCCATTGTTTATCGATGAATGCTTCTTATAATCAAAGGGGTAGCCCTACCTTTTTACGATGATGCACACTTCACAAGATGGCGGCTGGTGGACGTCAGGAAACATGTTTTCTTGAGGATCCATGCCTTTATACCCCTTGAATATAATAGTTCCATGTTCATGCAGTTCTCCTGTGTACATCTGTCCCCAGGCTATTGAGTCGTGTGTCGCTGCTGCAGGTTTCAGCGTTGGAGAGTATGCTGCCCTGGTCTTCTCTGGTGCCATGGGCTTTTCAGAAGGTAACCACCATAATAGAAGTTGAACCATAGAGCTGCAATCGGGGGTGTAAAGTACTTGAGTAATTGTACTGTTGTTACAATACTTAAGTAGTGTTTTGGGGGATTTGTACTTTACTCGAGTATTATTAGGTTTGTATACTTTAGGGTGACTATATTTTGATTTCCAAAAAAGATGCTAGCCCCAGCCTCGAGATACTTAATGATACTCAAAGATGCCTTATTGTTTTAACCTCTTAACATGCACCCAGAAAAGCAGCACATTGTTTAACTTGAGGACTGCATACTTTTTTTGCAAAGCTTATCTTTATACTTTATGCTTATAGCACATGCATACGCCTGGTCTCATTTGAAAGATAACATTCTGAAGTTTCTTACACAATAAAGAATCTTTTAGTGCTAAATAAGGAAATATAGTATCATAGGGCTGAACTTGAGTTGTACTTGAACTTGTGTACTCACGTTTTTCTGTAGTAAATCAAATCAAATCAAATTTATTTGTAAGGTCCGACAACACACGTTAATGTCCCCATGGGCCGGACACGTCTTCTTTAAACAAGTCAAGAAGAAACATAACAATAAGTCAAGAACAAAACAAGAACACCATAAGGTCCAACAAATTTAAAATAAATGCAAATAAATGAATGAATGCAAGCACTCCCAGACATACCCCACACGAAGGTAAGGAAAAACTCACTAAAACCTAACAATAGGGAAAAAATAGTAGTTGCAATATTCCAAAATAATTTATATATATATTTTGTATAAACTAGAAAACACCGCAAATCCATAGCCTGAAGTCTTATGTAGTACAGGTCAAAATTTTATAAAGATCCGCTCAGAAATGAGTCCCGTGTGCCAAGAAAAAAGCTTGCCATTTCTCCATTTCCTCATCCAAGTAAATTCATTCGGAATTTTTTATCACTTCCCGTCTTCGCTCGTAAATTTCCCCCTAGATCCCTGATTCGCACACCCCCACGTGGGATATCACTGGAAAGCTACACTCATTGGGTCTCATTCACCAAGGACTTACGACAAAAATGGCTTTCTCTTAGGGCCATTTGAGACCTTTTCGGGACGATTTTTCACCAACCGTCCCAATAAAACATATATAATTAATATTATATATTGTCTATATTCATGTCTTGCCCGAAAAGTTCTCAAATGGCCCTAAGAGAAAGCCCTTTTTGTCGTAAGTTCGTTGGAGAATGAGACCCATTGTTGGCTACAAGTTACAACGCTGACCAATCATTTTAGCAATCGGCGGATGATTAACAGTTCTGGAGCTGACATTTCGGCATGTAACTCGAGAACCGAGGTACGGATTTTGTCGAGTGAGGTGTCATTCGAACGGCAACAAATAGAGCTTTAATTCTGTCTTATATGTTCTGCGAAAAATGTAGCCCTGAGCCTTCAGACGCTCGCAAAGTGCAGTGAAAAACAATGAAACCCGGACATTTTCATTAATTTATAAAAAAAAACTGGACCTCCCGGACAGGGCGTAAAAAGAGGACATGTCCGGGCAAAAGAGGACGTTTGGTATACTTGTACTTTTACTCAATTACATTTCAGAGAAAAAAAACATACTTTTTACTCCTTACATTTAAAATGCAGACCTACAAAGTACAAATCTCGCAGGTCCAACTACCGTAATTCCTCTAATAGTAACCGGGTCTCAAATACAAGCCGGGTCTCTATTAATGGCCGGGTGCGCTCTTGAGCTAAGCAATTATAAGCCGGCCTCCTAATACAAGCCGGGTTACTAATATACTGAGCTGCATACTGAGCTAGTTACTTGATTTCACTTTGAAAACGTTGAAATGACCAGTGACCACCTGTAATTGCACTGTTTACTATTTCATACAGTACTTGGTTTCAATAAATGAACCCAGTACATTTTACTGGGTTCAAACTGACACAAAATGTTGATTTATTCATTATGATCAGTTTGAAAATTTGAAATATAGGCCTCCCTCTTATACAGGCCTCCTCCTAATACAAGCCTGGTACCCGCTACAGTTGAAACAAATACAAGCCGGGGTTACTATTAGAGGAATTACGGTATTTTAATTAGTATATTTGTTTCTCTGGCCAAACTAATGATAACGTTATTAATCCTGCGGCCGCACTTTATTTAAAACCAGCCAATCAAATCCCCATCAATGGAAAATTAACCCGCCCATACCCATGCTGATTGGTCATTGTGCAAGACTAGAAAGTGGGGGATCTTTGATTAACACTTTGACGACCGGGCCTCGCCATCTAATATGTGGCTGGAGGACAACGCTTTGTAAACAAACCGATGTACTTTTGGACAGCTATATATATACTTTATAGTATTGCTATCTGTCCATTCTCATTGTCACTTGAGTGCATAAACCGTGCCTTCATAATGGCTTAAAGAAAATAAAAATCCATCAGTTGGTTGTCATTTTATAGCGCCGTGAATATAAGCTTTATCGCAGTTTTCGTCTCGTATTTTTTCTGGAAAGCTATTTATAGGGCTAAAGGCTAGTAATGTTATATCGAACGGCATTTCTGTTGTATATATACGAATGAAATAAAACAAACTGCTTATCATCCGGACTATTGCAGAGCATTTATGGATGAAATGGGGGCGGTGGGGGACGCCGATTAGTATTATTGATTAGCAATACAGTGTGCGTTTAAGTAGCCACATTCACTGATCGATCGCTTGCGTTTTACAACAATGTCTGTAATGGCTGTAATTTGGGTGAAGAGTGTCCTACCGTCAGCCCATGTGATCGCCGGCAGCATTTCCCCATTATTCATCGGCATCTGGTAGATCGATATGTCCATTGGCTGATCATAAATCCCATTATTCCAGGCTGAAATCTGCGCTTCGAACCGTGATCAACGGTGGAGGATGTTCGCTTGGGATCCAGGGCCCTCATTTATCAACCTGACGTACGCACAGATATGTGCGTAACCCGTGCGTACGATCATTTCTAAGCAAAGTGTGGGATTTATCAATTTGAACTTGTGCTTGACTTTGTGCGTATATTTAAGCACAGGTCGGACCATGCGTAGTTGACGCCGGTGGTAGAATATATTATTACAACAAGGAAATAAGCACTGACTGCGCTCCGCGTAACTCAACTCGTTATTATTTTGCGCATATATTGCAGAAATACGGGAACGTTTTGATTATATTTAAAAGGCTTTGCCATTGTTAAACGTAATAAGTGGAACCCCGAAGCTGTAAGCAGAATACAAGTCATATGAACACCCACGATATAGTGTTCTTCAACCTTCCTATAAGAAAGAATAAAAAACGCATTGCAACGAGAATAGACTGAGGTTATTTGTTGAGTGTATGTGTAGACAAAACCCTTGCAATAAATGTGTCTTAAATGAATGAAAAGCATGCATGCTCTGGACACAGAGTATATATTGTGTGGGTGATATCATGACTTGTATTCTGCTTACAGAAGTTCACTTATTTAGTTTTACAATGTCAAAGCCTAAATCAAAACGTTCCCGTATTTCTGCAATCTATGCGCAAAATAATAACGAGTTGAATTCTAACAAAGAACGTATTACATGCTGGTAGGCTGATAGAGTAAACTATGATATGAATATGCTATGATATAAAGTATACTGGTCCGTCCGCGAGGATATCGAGGACTCGGATAGCCATTTGAGAATATAGGCTAAAGCAACGGCCTATAGCCTATACATATTATTTAATGTTTTCATAAGCGTAAAGATACAACAGCTAGATTAATGATCAAGTTAGTTTACTGTATGCAGGCTTTGCATGGCTGTGTGTTATTATATATGCGCAAATTACTGTTGCATAATGTAGGCTGGCTGCTATTATATGTAATTCATATAGGCTACCCAATACCAACAACAAAATAGATTGTATCATATGCCTCTACACACATTATATTATACACATCATATTATATCTTGGTTCGGCAGCGCCTCTGTGAACAATCTCTCAGTTTGCTCCATCAATAAACAAATCCAGTAATGTGAACGGGATTCCACTCGGTCAATGTACAGATAATCCGCGATGCGCATTTTGGCTGATAATGTGCCGGTGGCCGGAGTCTCATTCAGGCCTAATTGTATTTAATTCAATTGTAATGTTATTACTGGGGTATCTAAAACATAGATGCAATGCAGATCAGGGTTATCCACTGAAGCCATAATGATTCTGACCAGAAGTACCACGGGCTCATGACGAGCGCACATAATAGGCATTGTAGAGCGCAGAGTTGGCCTGCTGAAATTGATTTAATTTCAGTCATTACAGTGCTTAATGTCGGGTCATCTTGTCATTTATTTCTGTCAATGTGCTGGTTCTGTAGCAGGACTGGGTCAGTCAACATCCTTGGCTCCCGGCGCACCGAAGATTATACGTTCAATTTGTTGGTTAACGGGGCTACCGTGGACAGGGTGAGCAGCTTTAAGTACCTGGGGGTCCACATCTCAGAGGATCTGACATGGTCAACACACATAGACACAGTAGTAAAGAAGGCGAAACAGCGCCTCTACCACCTGAGACAGTTAAGGAAGTTCAGAGTATCGGGGAAGATACTCCATTCCTTCTACTCAGGAGCTGTAGAGAGCATCTTGACCGGAAACATCACTGCCTGGTATGGAAACAGCACGGCACAAGACAAGAAGGCCCTACAGAGAGTGGTGCGCTCAGCCGAGCGTACCACGGGTATTGCACTACCTCCCCTGCAGGTTCTATACAACAAGAGGTGCAAATCCAGAGCCTGCAGGATAATGAAAGACCCTCACCACCCCAATAACAGCCTGTTCCAGCTGCTGAGGTCAGGCAGACGCCTGCGAACCCCAGCTACTAGGACAGAGCGGCTTAGGCTCAGCTTCTTCCCCCAGGCCATCAGAGCCCTGAACAATGAACATTGAGTGCCACAGAACACTGAACTATCCACACACAAGCACACATGAACACACACACGACACGCACGCTGTGCACGCTCACACACTAGCAGCCACTTAACACTTTAACATGAGCGGGCACACACTCATGCCGCACACTTATGGCCAAAAGGAAAGGCCACTTTAAATTAGAATAACAGGAACAGTGTATTGCACTACCAAAGCTACCTAGCATGTCCTATATGCTCTGTAAATAACTATGTACAGATACCGAGATGTCACACCATGTTACCTGTTACCTGTTTATTGCACAATGTTGTTTTTTTATTGGATTCTATTATATGTTGTAACACTGTATTGCACATCATTGCGGGCAAGACCACCCGCATTTCATTGTATACTTGTATGCCGTGACAATTAAAACTCTTGACTTGACTTGGTTGGACCTCGGTGATCAATCTCGCTCTCAGTGAAGTCTCTCAGAGTTCGCTCGGGTTAGTCCATTTTTCCACATTTCATGGGGGTGTTCCATTACCGTATATGGTTAATCGGGGCGGTTCTGGTATGCAAATACGTGAAAGTGTGCACAAGCCTCAGCGTATAGAGCAAGGTGATATTTATCATGACAGGTGTGCGTAGGACCTGTGTACGCACGTGTGATAAATCCCGCTTTTTTTGTGCGTGCACACATTCTAAATTCTGTGCTTAAGTATGGAAATAGAACATTTTCTAAGGAAAATTGATAAATGAGGGCCCAGGCTCATATGAAACGCCCATAGACAGTAAAATAAATTTTTTTCCCATTCGCCCTCAATGATACTGCAGTGGAGCGATGGCGCCCCTAAGAGGATCTGGCCGGTATTGCATGTTGCGGAAATCACATATGCGGGTAGATCTGCAGAGTCGATCGGGGACGTTGATACGGTGATTAATATGGAATAAAACAATTTACATAAAAGTTTCATGAAAAGATGAATCCTCCAAATAGCATAATTTAAGTATACTCAAACAATCTGAAAAAAAACCATAATATAATATATCCCTGAATGATGTTTGAGTATACTTAAATTATGCTATTTGGAGGATTCATCTTTTCATGAATATTTTATTTGCAATAAGATAAGATGATCCTTTATTAATCCCCTTGTGGAAATTCTGGTGTCAAAGCAGCATGGGGGGGGGGGGGGGGGGGGGGGGTTCAGAGCTTCAATAATAACTAGGGATGCTCGATATTGGCTTTTTTACTGATACCGATATACCGATATTGTCCAACTCTTAATTTCCGATACCGATATCAACCGATACCGATATATGCAGGGTCCCCCCTCCCCCCCAAATAATTGAGGTAATCAACATTACATATCTCTTGTTGTGGAATTAACACAACATTATGCATACTTTTGACAATAAATAAAATCAGAATTTGTTCTTACTTGCTTGCCTGGTTAAATAAAGGTTATAGGAATGTACATTTTTCTTTTCTTTTTTTTTTCTTTTTTTTAAACCGATACCGATATTTTCCGATATCACATTTGAATGCCGATATCGGCTGATAATATCGGTAGGCCGATAATATCGGACATCCCTAATAATAACCCTATTCAGAGTTAGTAATGTGAACAGTGTTTTATTTAATTGTATTTATTATGTTTTAACCGTGAGTAACCCGTGGGTTTATTATGTTTTTGTATTCTGTTTTCTTCTGCCAGCTACCATTCAGAGGCGCTCTTTAATTGGCCTCTGGCATTTTGGCTTTTTCTGTTTTCTTCTATATTCTATATATTGGTGAACAGTTTCACATTATGGCATCTATTAATATTGTTCCACATGCTCCTCATCTAAATATGTTCCCCTTAATACTCATATTAATTATTAATACATTTACATTTACATTTAGTCATTTAGCTGACGCTTTTATCCAAAGCGACTTACAAGTTCTGTACGACAAGACAGCAAGAAGGGTACAACTCTATCAGCTGAGTAACAATGTTCATCAAGTGTAATACACGAGTAGCTACCTTTCTATTACAAGAAACACACTTAAGAGAGATGGACATGGAGAGATTTAACAACAAATTCTATAAAGGGATGAATTCAAGCTCTGCATAGAACTTTATCCTGTCTTGTGTGTCACATGAATTTGGACGACTACAGTGCTGGCCGATATCTCATATCTCCCCCTATCTGTACCCCCCCCCCCTTAGCCTTGTACGCAGTGAAGGTGCGAGCGGAGGCCATGCAGGCAGCATCAGACCTGATCCCCAGCGGGATGCTGTCGGTGCTGGGTCGGCCCCAGGCCAAGTACAACTACGCGTGTAAGCAGGCCAGAGAGCACTGCCGCAGCCTGGGCGTGGAGGACCCCGTCTGCAACGTGGCCAACTACCTGTTTCCTGACGGCAGGGTCATCGCCGGACATCGTCAGGTAGGGGTCCTCGTTGTTCATCTAGAGCAGGGGTTCTCAAACTACGGGTTGCGACCTAAAGTGGGGTCGTGGGTAGGTGACAGTGGGCGCATTGGCAAAAAATTTAATAAAAAAAAATTTATATATATATATATATATATATATATATATATATATATATATATATATATATTATAATAATGTTCTGGCAACATATTTTGGCTAGATATGCCTCGTTTTATAAATGTGTATTGATAACATAGTGCTGTAATAAAAAAAATCTAATAAATATGCATGATCAAGTTCAACAACATGTGCTTTTATTTTGATATTCCTTAATTCCATGTTGAAATTACACAATACGTTAAGTGTGGGGTCGCCAAAAAAAATCCTAAATAAAATGGGGTTGTGGTTTGAAAACCCCTGATCTAGAGAGTCGTGGCATTGACATCACTGTGTATAGCTGTATATCATTATTGGGGGGGGGGGGTCTCTGAATATATTTTCTTCCCCCATATTTTTCCAGCCATAGTTTCATCTACTGCTTGTCTCTGTCGGCAGCGTGGCTACATGAGTAGAGCTCCGGACTCATGATCACCGGTTCGAGCCCCGGTCAAGGCCGCTGTCGGAAAGTGGTGTTGTTGTCCAGCAGGGGGCACTCTGTCCTCTGGACTTGTCAGTAACAATGCCCCTGTACAGCTGCGAGTTCCTCGTCCTTCGGATGAGACGCTAAACCGAGGTCCTGACTGAATTCGGTCGTTAAAGAACCCAGGACGCCTATCGTAAAGAGTAGGGGGTTCCCCGACGTTCCTGGCCAAATTCCCAATCAGGTCTCTGACATCATCAAGGCCACCTAATCATCCCTTCCCCTTAATTGGCTGATATCAATCTCCGTCTCCTGAGCCGTTCAGCCATTGTGTGGTGTGATGTGTGCCTGGTGCCAGTGTATGGTAGCCATTGAGCCTGTAGCCCAAGGTTGGGTGCTACCAGTGGTGGTGAAGGAGGCAACTTCCACCCTACATTGTAAAGCGCTTTGATCGCCTAGAAAAACGCTATATAAATGCAATTAATTATTATTATTAACATACCCATCTCCCTCTCCCCAGGCACTGGAGTTCCTTCAGAAGAACGCCCGCAGTCTCCACCTCATAAGGGTGAAGTTCCTCCCGGTGAGCGGGGCGTTCCACACACAGCTGATGGAGTCTGCTGCCAACCCCCTCAGAGAGGCTCTCAGACAGCTAGAGGTCAGTCAGTCGGCACGCTACATATCCACTAGATCAGCGGTTCTCAAACTACGGGTATGTTGTTCTGGCAACATATTTAGGCTCAATATGCCTCGTTTTATAAATGTGTATTGATAACATAGTGCTGTAATAAAAAATTCTAATAAATATGCGTGATCAAGTTCAACAACGTGTGCTTTTATTTTGATATTCCTTAGTTCCATGTTGAAATTACACGATACATTAAGTTAAATACATTAAAAAATCCTAACTAACATGGGGTCATGGTATAAAAAAGTTTGAGAACCCCTGCACTAGAATAGATCATAGTTGACACTACATAACCACTACACCATTTCAGGACACGTTAGAGGCTGGGTGATCAAAATATCATATCACTGTATTTCTCTTTTTAGTTTTGGAAACTTTTGGTGGTATAACTGTATTACAATTTCCAGTACAAATTACAATGTGATATGACAACTTTTGATATATTTCTTCCATGTAAATACAATTTACAATACTACTCGATTAAAAATGGTATTTTCTGTCATCCAATTTCCATCAAAATGTCTTCATATCACTGCTGCTATGTGTATAGGATTAAAAAAAACATCTATTTAGACTTTATCGCTGCCTACTGTCTTGTAAAATGTCATACCTTCTCATGGATCCACGACAGTATACCTTAGAAAACGTTACACCGCCCAGCCCTTGGGCACGTAGGTGACATCACCCCCATCCTCCACCATCTCCACTGGCTCCCCATCATGTACAGGATTCAGTTAAATTCTACTCATCACCTTCAAAGCCCTCAACAACCTGGCCCCCTCCTTCCTCTCTGACCTCCTTCTCCCCCACACGCCTACCCGCTGCCTCAGGTCCGCAGACGCTAACCGCCTCCAACCCCTCAGGACTAAGCTCCGGACCTGGGGGGGCGACGGGGCCTTCGCTGCAGCTGCCCCCACCCTCTGGAACGCCCTGCCCAACCATATCAAGCTTTGAACTCCCTCTCTCACCTTTTTTTATGTAATTAAAAAAGAAATAATAATAATAATAATCTCTACTAAAACTCTATTGTTTGTTTTGTTCTGTAAAGTGTCTTTGAGCATTAGGAAAAGCGCTATACAAATTTGATGTATTATTATTATTTGATGTTTTCATTGATTTTAAGTGAGTGTCAACTGATTTCTCGTGTCTCTCGTGGCAGGTGAACCGGCCTGAGATCAAAGTGTTCTCCAACGTGGACGGCAAGCGCTACATGCACGCGGGCCACGTGCGCAGGCAGCTGGTCAAGCAGCTGGTGTCCCCGGTGAAATGGGAGCAAACGCTCCACGAGATCTATGAGAGGACTCAGGGCCAGGGCTTCCCTCACACCTACGAGGTGGGGCCGGGCAGGCAGCTCGGGGCCACGCTGCAGAAGTGTAACATGAAGGCCTACAAGAGATACACGCATGTGGACGTCACCACTCATGACGACGAGGACTAAAAGACACCCACGATGACACACACACACACACAGGGATTTAATCTACCAAGACGAGTGGTCTCGCATTGATGAGAGGCGTTAGAGGGGAATACCACCAGTTTTTACCACACTTTAAGTGCCGAAAACGTGTTTAGGCGTCTTTCCTAGCCATGCTCAAGTTGCAGAGGACGCCCTAACTCGTCTTTAATATCAATATTTCAAAAAGCTGTGATCGAAATCATATTTCCCCTCTGCAGCCTTCACACACAGTTCTGAGCTCCTCTCAATCCTCTAGCGGTTCAAGAGCGCCATCTGGTGGCCGATCGGCAGAAGCGCCAAACAGGAAGTCATGTGGATGAAGTGGTGATCACCCATATTACTTCCGGCCACTCTCTATAGCTCCCGCGACTCCATCTTGAAACACTGGATAATAGATCGCTCGCCCTAACTCAATAAACAACGTTATTTGGACGTATATACTATTAGACAACCTGGAAACGGCCCGAGGAGACTGGGGTGAGTTTTAGCGTGTAATATTACCGTGTTCGATACTAACTGATCTGATGAACATATGACCCACATTAGATGAATGGTATAACGCTGCCCACGGAATTATAAACGCCCCCTCGCCCATCCGGTCAACATCAGATGACGTGTAGTAACTTCCAGAAGTACGTTCAGTTGGAATCGCGCCGATTGCTATCAAACTGTATTTCATCATCAATATAATGCATTTGGGGCTATAAATCACGTTCTGGAGAAAGCTGCAGAAAGAGATGAAAACATACTTATTAGGGCTGTCCCCGACTAAGGATTTGGATGGTCGACTAGGATTGGCCAAAATGTGCCGTTAGTCGCTTCTAGGCCTATTTTCTTTTGGAAAGAATGATATATATAAATTGTTTTTTTTTTTTTTTTTTTTTTTTTTTTTTTTTTTTTTTAATATTCGACTAAGAGGTTGGCCAGTCGACTACGGCCCCTTTCGACCGATTAGTAGACTAATCGATTAATAGGGGTCAGCCCTAATACTTATACCTTAGACCATATTTTAGTATGAATATGTGAATGAAAAAGTTTAACGTTGCTACACCATGAACAATACATATAGGACCTTGAATGGGCCCTAATAATGGCAATCTAGCAATAGAATTTAAAAAGTTATAGCCCTGCAAAGAAGGGGAACTTCTCCATGTTAAATAGAGCTGGCAACGGATGGTATATCATGAATTTAGCCTTAGGCAATCAAAGTGTTAAGAATGTTTTTCCTGCGCCCCCAGCAGCGCAGTTAAAGCAATATTTGTATTTGTAATATTTATGTCTCCTAAAGCTAGACATAAGGGGGAGAACCCTCCGATTTGATGTTACTTGGATGCAAAATCTTGGTTTGCTCCATTGACATAGGGAGGTGTAGTGGTGACGTCATTGTTGTTTCCTCGCTTGAAATTGCATGTATTTCCAACTGACACATTTCTAAATCGTCTCGTTTAAAACAAATAAAGCATGAACATTGGCATGGTGTACCTTTCTTTCTGTGTGTATTCATCCACAATCTATAGCTCAACATGAAACAATTCGCAATTAATCGTAAAATAATTACGTATAATTTAATTTCAAACTAAAATTCTTAAACAATAATGTTAGAGATGGAAGGGAACTCATTTTGTGCAAAGATGGAAAGCTTGCCAATGTTCATGAGGCAGAATTATTACAATATCCGATAATACATTTTCCCAATGATAAATCCCTATACGGGTGGACCGCGCTGGAAACTAAAGTGACGTCACACTACACCTCCCTATTGGCACTGACTTATAGGAGCTATAGGTGACCGTTGATTTTGGGCAGAACTCATATGTAAGTCATACGTTTATATTCTAGTATTGCTAACGGGTTTGAACCAGAATATAAACTTAATTTGAGTGCAAGAGCTCACATAAACATTTTAATATAAAAGATGTCCACTGCTCAGTCTGACTCTTGACTACATGAGAGGAATTATCTACCAGACTTTTGAAGTGAAATAAACTACCCTCTCTCACTGGCTATTAATGATCTTGCTCATTCATTATTGTGTAATTAAATAAATGTTTGGTCTTTATTGATGAAACGGCAGTAGTTTCCTTTTTGTTCATTTTAATGTTTATTTGCATCACATCATAGAAAAAAGCATTTTCAAATTTGGTACAGAAAGTCCAGCTCTCTTCATTTCAATATGCTACTGTAGGCTACATACCAGCTGTAAAATAATAATTATATAATTTATAATAATTGGCCTCTTAAACCAGTAACAGACTGAATCTTCATACAAAAGACTGCAGGCCGGCAACAGTCTATTAGAAACATGTACTTTCTGTCTTATCGAAACAGTCAATCAACATTTTCAATGAATCGCTCATTAGATTATTATTATTATAAAAGGATAAGTCAAAGTAAACAGCCGAAGAAGAAGTTTTCACTAATTGGCACACAGTTTTAAAAAAATGCCGTCGGTAGTGTGATAGTGAAAGGGTTAATATGATAAGTCAAAGTAAACAGCCGAAGAAGAAGTTTTCACTCATTGGCACACAGTTTTTAAAAAATGCCGTCAGTAGTGTGATCGTGAAAGGGTTAACCTTCTGTAGTGTGGCAGTGAAAGGGTTCACCTGCTGTTGTGTGGCAGTGAAAGGGTTAACCTTCTGTGTATTGTCGCAGTGAAAGGGTTAACCATTTGGTAGTGCGGCAGTGAAAGGGTTAAATATAGTATGGCCAAAAGACCTGCTTATGGCTCCTCCTCAACCCCTCCACTCTTCCCAGAATGCAGTGCAAACTGTTACGGTGGCCACCACTGCCACGGTAACCAGTGTTCCTGCGATCCAGCCAGTGCAGTTTACCAGTTCAACACTGGATACCTGTGAAATGAGGACACAGTACACTGTAAAAAATAAATGTTTTTTTCACGGGAAATTCACTGTATTATTTTACAGATTACTTTTGTTTTTCTACTTTAAGTGTAAATGCCATACAAATACAGTAAATTAGCTTTTATCAAAATATTAACCATTAAATAAAGGTTGTAATCTGTAAATATTTGATTTTACTGTAATTTGACAGTAACTATTTGGCAACCATTGATGCCAGACATTTACCGTTTTCTTGCAGCTTTTTTTCTTACAGTGTATGACATAATCAATGCATAGCATATTGTATAGTAGTATATATAGGACTCATTACCTTTCATTCGTAAGCTTAGCATTGTATAGTATTTTACCTTTTATCATGTCTTATGTAGTAGTAGTAGTAGTAGTAGTAGTAGTAGTTTATTCAGTCACAATACAATATGCACAATCATTTAACCATTTAACAATATTTTATTCAGGCAGTGACTGAAAAGGTACAGACTGAAGCATAATGCTTATGCCTGTCCTATAATAAAATTAAGAAATCTTCAAAAATAGCTATACAAACCATTTTCTTAAAAACCAAAAGCGTATTACTCATTCTCAAATGTATATCAGCATTATTCCACAAGTTAACCCCAACAATAGAAATACACCTCCTTTTAATCCCTTTCTTAGCTTTTTGAACAGTAAATTTACAAGGCGGGCATGGCCACCTTCATTTCACTACATGTCTCGTGTATGTGACGAATAAATCTCTTTTCTTCTTGAATCTTACCCAGGCCAGCCAGGCCTCCGCTCTGGAGAGTCCCTGACCAGGAGCAGTGTTCGCCAGCCAGGTTTTCACTGTAGCAGACAGGCTATGGAAGTCCCACACCCGTCTCTGGATCTCCCTGAAACAGGGAGACACAATGTTGGGATCCGTTAAACTGTAGTGGTAAGACTGTAGTTAATAATAATAATAATAATAATAATAATAATAATAATAATAATAATAATAATAATAATAATAATAATAATAATAATAAATTGGATTTGAAGAGAGAAGCGCCTTTTTCAGACTCAAGGACACTGTACAAGGAGAGAGAAGCTATATAAAAGTTAAGGAAAATTAGAAAAAAATGAAAATGTGTATAGTAACAACAGGGGGAAAAAACAAATAAGATAAAAAAAAAGGAAGCAAGGTGCTGTCCAATTGGATGAAGCGGTAACAAGAAAATTAACCAAAAAACAAACAAACAACAAAAACAATGGGATCTTCTAAAAGAAAAGAGTCAGAGGGTAGGCTACTTGGGAGCAGGGCCGTGTTGCGTGAAGGCAAGTGTGAACAGGTGTTTTTAGGTGGGTTTTGAAGAGGTTGATCGTGTCAGAGCCTCGGATGGAGGGGGAGAGGGAGTTCCACAGCCTGGGGGCAGCTGCAGCGAAAGCTCGGTCTCCCAGTGTGGAACGCCTGGTGCGGGGGATGGTGAGGAGGTCGGAGTTGGAGGAGCGGAGGCCTCGTGCTGGAGTGTAGGGTGGAGTAGGTCGGTCAGGTAGGAGGGGGGCCAACCCATGCAGGGATTTGTAGGTGAGGAGGAGGATCTTGTAGGGGATTCGGTAGTTGATGGGGAGCCAGTGGAGTTTTTGCAGGGTGGGGGTGATGTGCTGCCAGGGTTTGGTGCGCATGAGGACCCTCGCAGCTGAGTTTTGGACGTACTGTAAGCGATCCAGAACCTTCTTGGAAGCAGCAATAAGGATTCCGATACAGTAGTCGAGGTGGGAACTGATGAAGGCGTGAATGAGTGTTTCCGCTGAGGTGTCGGAGAGTGAGGGGCGGAGGCGGGAAATGGTTCTGAGGTGGAAGAAGGCGGACCTGGTGACAGACTTGACGTGAGGGTGGAATGAGAGGGTTGAGTCCAGTATTACGCCCAGGTTCCTTACCTCCGTGGAGGGGCAGATGGAGTAGCCATCCACGGAGAGAACTACAACTATTAATTAGGTCTTCTTGCTGTTTGATTGATTGATTGAAAACTTTAACAGATTGCAGAATGGGTACAATACAGTACAGCTCAATACACACAATTGTTAAGGGGATGCAGACCAGAGAAAGACTTTCGTCTTGTTTACATCAGGGTCCCCCATTTTCAATTCATCAGGACATATATGACATACATGACATACAGATAGACAGTACTGCTACCTACATCTATACATTTATGACATACCAGATTTGCAAATACAGTACTGTTTGTGATACAAAAAGAGTCCAGATGGTCAGATGAACTCAGTGGTACACAGGTTGAAGAAACATGGCTTGGATTCAAAACCAAATTCACAACAATACTCAACAACATGGCACCCCTAAGAACCACCAGGGTTAAAAATCGCGCTGAGCCATGGATGCACACTGAAATACTGGCCGCTATGAAAACCAGAGACAAAAAATTCTCTGAACTTCATAAAAGTCAAACAAAGCTTTCCAAAAGCTCAAACAGTGAACTCCAAGCCCACGTGGTTGATTTTTTTTTTAAACTTAAACCCAGATTCTCAAACATAAACATAAAGACAGACAACACGCTCATCACAGACAAGCTGGATGTAGCCAATTACTTAAACATCTTCTTCACAAACATAGCCACAACACTGGTAAACAAACTACCCTCCCACTCAGGGCATTATGGGGTAGAACACATAGTAGCATACTACAAAAACCTAGGGGTCCGCAAAGACGACTTCAAACTAGAAATGGTAACAACCGATGAGGTACTCAAAAAACTGAGCGCCCTCCAACCTAACAAGGCCACTGGCCATGACAACATCCCCTCCAAATTCCTCAGAGACTCAGCAGCCGCCATCACCCCAGTCATCACACACATAATAAACCTCTCCATAAAACAGGGACACGTCCCCAAGGACTTCAAAATTGCGAGAGTGACCCCTCTGCACAAAAAGGGCAGCAAATTAGACCCAGGCAACTACCGCCCTGTTTCTATTCTTACCTCCATCTCGAAAGTCATGGAGAAAATAGTCTACGAACAGGTCGAAAAGTACCTGGCGGAAAAAAATCGAATCTACGAATTCCAATCTGGCTTCAGAACATCCCACTCCACTGACACATGCCTTCTCTATTTGAACGACCACATCAAACAAGAGGTGGATGCGGGCAAATACTGCGGCATGGTCATGCTGGACCTACAAAAGGCCTTCGACACTGTCAATCACTCCATTCTCCCTGTGAGCTGTGGTGTTCCACAAGGAAGCATACTAGGACCGCTACTGTTCCTAATTTATGCAAATGACATGTCGTCAGCTTGTGACAGCAACTTGTTCTTGTTCGCGGACGACTCAGCCCTGCTGGTCTCTGACAAGAACAAGTTACAGGTTGAAAAAACCCTCAGCTCGGAACTAGGCAGAATCTGCATATGGCTCGCTGATAACAAACTATCATTACACATGGGCAAAACAGAGTCCATTCTCTTCGGTTCAAATAACAAACTCAGCAAGACCGACGGCTTCTCAGTTACAGTGGGTGACAATATTGTCACAAGGAAAGATGAAATTACCTACCTGGGTTCCATCCTAGAGGCTAATCTTTCCTGTGACAAAATGGCATCCAATGTAATAAAAAAAGTCGATTCTTGTACCGGATCTCCTCTCTGGTAAACAAGAATACCCTGAAGACTCTGGCGCACTTATTCAAGGGTACTACGACTATGCTTGCACCTCATGGTACCAAAGCACCTCAAAGGCGCTAAAAACAAAATTACAAACATCTCAAAACAAACTGGTCAGACTACTGCTTGACCTTACTCCTAGAACCCACCTCACCCCTGCCCACTTTGACAACCTAGGATGGGTTAGAGTAGACGACAGAGTACAGCAACTTGCAATGGGCCTGCACAAGATACACTACACGACCAAGGTACCCATGTACATGTCAAAATACTTCCCAAAGGTCAGTGAATACCACGATCACAACACCAGAGGGAGCTCCACAAATCACGTTAAACCCAGATTCTGCTCAAACAAGGGACTAAACACGTTTTGCAATTATGCCACATCAATGTGGAACGCCCTACCCACAGCTGTAAAGGAATGTGAATCACTACCCACTTTCAAAACCACTCTCAAAGAACACCTACGGAAGACTGCAATTCGAAACTGGCCCCTGTAAATGTGCTAACCCAACCCCCTCCAATGTACAGTAAATGACCAAGTATGGTTTTGTCAATATTCCAATGTACAGTTTTGCTTGTACAGTTGTACAGTGTTCCCCACCCACCCCTCCTACCCAACCCAATATACATGTTGTAGTTGTATGTATATTATGTATGGTACAGGACAGATACAACCTCAATGACATATTATTGCAAGCAACTGCCCATTGTGTTGTATCACAGTATTTAGCTAATGTTAGCTCATTGTCAGTAGGCTTCCCGTCTGTGGAACAGGTTGGTAGGTACGCATTATACAGGGGGTGTTAGGTGCCCTTGCTCAGGAGCATTTGAACCGTATTGGCACTGTCTGTACCGGGGATCGAACCGGCAACCCAATTACTCGCCCGGCCTGCAGAACAACCTGCCTCCCCAAGTTATGTCTTGTTAAAAGTAGGGCTGGGCGATCAGGCCAAAACTCTTATCATAACATATTTTTTTATATGAGTAGTAATAATAATCTTTTTTTATTTATAAAATCTATAATATATAAATATTTAATTGATATCTTTAACCACGCCCCTTTTTCATGGCTGGCCTTAGGAAGAACATTGAGACTATGTTATTTCTGCACTTCATAGATCCAGCCACACAAGGGTAGTGTCTAGATCCCATAGCCGGGTAGTAGGATGTATATATACATTTATTTAAAATGCTTAGGGAATAGTTACAACAAGGGTTATAATTATAATCAACCTTTTAGGTGAAAATGATGATGAGTTACGGCTTTGCAGCTATGGGGCGACAGTGGCTCGGGAGGTAGAGCAGTCGTCTGGCAATCCGAAGGATCCCGGTTCGATTCCCGCTCCTCCCGGGCAGCGTGTCGATGTGTCCTTGAGCAAGACACTTAACCCCTAATTGCTCCCAATGAGCAGGTTGGCACCTTGCATGGTCGCCTCCACCGTCGGTGTGTGAATGTGTGAGTGAATGAGTAAAATGTGAGGAACAAATTGTTAAGTGCTTTCGGATAAAAAGCGCTATATAAAAATGCAGCCATTTATAGGCCAATTCAGTTACCGATAGATGGTTCTGGTCAGTGCCTGGGCAGGTCTTGGCATGTGCCACTGGTCTGGCAGCCTGCCGACCCGGTCCCGAGCCAGCCGGTCTCCGATTACTGCCAACTGCCCACCAATGGTCCGTGCCGCCCTGCCATTGATCCTGCAGGAGAGACAGACACATCTCCGTTAACCCCCTTTCACTGCCACACTACAGAAGGTTAACCCTTTACTATCACACTACCGACGGGTGGGTTAACCTGCTTTTGTGTGGCAGTGAAAGGGTTAACCCTCTGTGTATTGTCGCAGTGAAAGGGTTAACCGTTTGGTAGTGCGGCAGTCAAAGGGTTAAGACAGACACAGCTATGTTAAAACCATCAATGTCATTTTCATGCATTCATTTGCTTTTTTCTAAAGGTCTGCTTGTAATAACATTGATTCAATAGGTGAATAGGTAGACAATACAGTATAATAAAGAAACGCAAATGCGAGACTAAAAATACTTTTTTAGATGTTTATGCCATTCGCCATAGACTCATCATGACTAATCATTAACCCTTTCACTACCACACTACAGAAGGTTAACCCTTTCACTACCACACTACAGAAGGTTAACCCTTTCACTACCACACTACAGAAGGTTAACCCTTTCACTACCACACTACAGACGGTGTGTGGTATAGTGAAAGCGGTAACCCTTTCCAGTGTGGCAGTGAGAGGGTTAACCTTCTGTAGTGTGGTAGTGACAGCGTTAACCCTTTGTAGTGTGGTAGTGAAAGGGTTAAACGGAGGACTGAAGCAGGCGCTTCTCTGTTTGTTTTTGGTACAGGTAATCACACCAGGTGTGTAGCCTGAGGCTCAAACTGACTACAGCTGCTACCTGCACTATTCTTACCCTGCCTACTTTTATACACTTCCTATCAAATTCATGTGTCGGTTCTATGCTAATTTTATCTCACTACCTCCTATGCACTGTAAGAGCACTGCTCTGTTGTAAAGAAACTCAAAGTTAAGAGCGATGCACTGCTCTGTTGTTAAGTTGTGAGCGACGCACTGCTCTGTTGTTCTATAAGGTAATTTAGAACTGTACTTTGTAAAGAAACTCAGTGTTAAGAGCGATGCTCTGTCGTAGGTTAGAACTTTGTAAAGAAACTCAAAGTGTTAAGAGCGATGCTCTGTTGTTATATATTTTTTATTGCCTATTTTTAAACTGAATCAAACCGCACTTTTTTACTCAATCTATTCTATTTTATTATTTTTATTACTGAAAAACTGTGATTTACCTTACCTTGCTACCTCTCTATCTTTTTTATGCTCGCTTATGCCTGTATTTTTTACTGTTGTGAAGCACTTTGAACTGCAATTTCTGTATGAAAAGTGCTATACAAATAAAGTTATTATTATTAAAGCTGCGTGTCCTCATAGTTGTCGGCCGTTTTCAAGGCATCCATTTTGACTCGTCATAGATGAGTAAATAAAAGGCAGCATCCATTTTGACTTGTCATAGATGAGTAAATAAAAGGCATGGATGAATATTAGTATCGTTGTGGACAGAGGGATGAAGTAGAAGCCCACTGTGTCAAGGTTTTCACCTGAGGTTCACGTCAAACACGGTGGTGTCGTCCACCTCACCAGGGCCAGCCTGGAGGCCAGTGACGTGAGTCGGCTGTCTCGTTTGTTCCACCATCTTGTCTTCTGCAAAGACAGTATGAATAAAAGTAACCCCAATATGAATAATTTCAAAAGAGTGTGTGTGTGTGTGTCACATGTACTTCTCTCCTTATGAAAAAAAGGGGACATTTTAGAGTTACTGTTTAAGGTTTATGGTTAGGTTTAGGAATTTAGTAGGCCTTCTTACAGTAGTTAGAATCTAAATTAGGAATTCCTTCGTAACTCGATTTACGAACTTTTTCGACATTCTCGAACGGCTTCGTATTGTAAATTCGTTGTAGGATTTACGAACTCGAAAAGGTCGTAAATCGGACGTAAATCGGACAGACCGGTGTGCGCCCATGTTTTTAACAGCTTTCTTTGGGAGAATCCTTGGGGATTGTGTCACTTCGATTCTACAGACATCTGCGGAATAAAATAATTATAATGATAATAAATATGACAATATTTGTATCATTAACAATTACGTTTTACATATATAGTCATGACTCAACGAACCATGTCCGAAAATAAATAAATAAGAACTGAACTCAATCGCGTGGATGTAGCTATACTGGAATAGACTATTCATATTCCATGTACCTCTTGTTCTCTATGATATTATTTATTGTTGGTTTTATTTATTTATTACATTGCTTGCGCACATCTAAGAGCCAGTGGAGAAACGGCTTGGTGATGATGCATAAGGCAGATGCACTCATCGCGCGCACACACACACACACACACACACACACACACACACACACACACACACATACACACACACACACACACACTCACACATGTACTGTATACACGTGCGTAATGAATGAATGAATGAAAAAGTTTATTTTTGGACATGTTATTCTCCATATTTCTCCAAACAACTCACAATATCTTGTTCCGTCGAACCAAACAATCATAGCAACAAATTAAAAAAACATTAAAAGAAAAACATAAAAAAAATAAAAAAAATAAGGAATTGTAAACAAAAGGTCAAGAGCAATGTGTTTGGTTAGCAGACATGTCCAAAAAAGGAGTAGAGGGAAGCTAAGCTTATTGATCCCTACCCCCTTACATTTATATTTGTTCTTCCATTAATTTAACTAGATATAACATAATTTAGTGTATTACAATATAGAATATACTTTTACTTATATTAAAAGATTACAAGAAAAAAAACTTGATTAACTTGACAGCAGTGAATATAGTACAGCACTACATACACAATATAACATAACTTTGTTTATCCTCAATACTAATTTCTGTATTTTTCCAATGTGTATTTTTTTAGCTGCTTTTTAAATTGTGCCACATGTTTACTCAGTTTGATGTATTCGGGTAAATTATTCCACAACTTCACTCCACACACCGATATGCACATGCTTTTCAGCGTGGTGTTTACCATTGGTTGTTTAAGATTCCCTCTCCCTCTTAAGTTATATTATCCTTCCCTGTCTCTGAACCATTTTTGAATGTTGCCTGGGATTAGTTTATATCTGGCTTTGTATACAATGAGGGCAGTTTTGTAATCCACTAGGTCCATAAATTTCAATGCTGTTGTAGCTTTATAAATAATGTATTGGTGTGTTTATAATGTAACAATGTAATGTAATGAATCGTTACAGTAGGCTTATATTATTCGAATGACTTGTTTTATTAGGAAATATATGGATATGTGCTGCCCTATAGTAAGTCATAATGTAGACCGTAAGGTTATGTATATAACCAAGTTCTATGAATTCTGGTGACGCTCAGCGTCAGTCTGCACACAACTCACTCCAGTGACGTGCACTGAATAAAAACTTCACAATGTACCTTTACATACCAACATCCGTCTGACCACACCCCCATCCGCTACCTACATAAGCAGGGGTGGGGCCACACACTCATCTCCTTCCCAAAAATGTCACCACAAGGAAAGATCAAGGGCCGCAGTGGCGTCCTGACGCTGAGCGTCACCAGAATTCATAGAACTTGGTTATATACATAACCTTACATTCTATTTCATTCTGGCCTCCGCTCAGCGTCAGTCTGCACAAGAGGAGCTGAGCGGAAGCCAGAAGCTCGACAAATGTACCCCGCTGAGGCCCCCCACAACCATCAGACCGGAGAGGACCGAGCCCCCCGACCCTCCCTAATGGAGGGATACCCTCCCTATTGGAGGACGGGAGGGAGACGGATCCGACCGTGCGAAGAGGAACTCAAGCAACTCAACGCACAGGATGAGCAGACCGTGGCTTGACCCCACGACTACGCACAACCTGCATGCCACCAGGGAACGAACGGAAGGAACAACCCTCGTTACTGCCCCCAAAATCACGGGGTCAAGAGCAAACTCAACCCTGTGGCAAGGCCGTAGCAGCGGAGCGCGAAGGAAGACCCAGACCCACTGAAGGGACTGGATCCCCTGGAAAAAGGGGGCCCGGAGAGGTCAATGACGCCAGGCATCAAGACCCCACCAGGCGGTCACTTAGTGACACCGCCCCCCACATCGCCAGCGTATTCGGACAGGGCCCGAACGTGATGAACGTGCAGGGGCACACTCAACCGGGTAACCCGGGAGTTGACTCTGCTCCAACACACCAGGGAATCAACCACCCTCTTGGTACCACAGACGGTGGTTGTTCCTATAACCCCTCAAGAAAAACTCCAAAACACACCTGCGGGTATACACCAGCTATACCGCAGTACAAGTGTTACAGTTTCCAAAAAGGGTTATCCCAGGCCTACGGTTTCAACTAAACATTACTTCGGACCGGGCCCGGCGGCTCGGGAAGCACACAGGGTTACCAGAGGAGGTCCAGAAGACCACCCCAACAGCCCCCTCTTCGCCATGCGTGAGAGAGGAGCGAAAGAAAGGAGAACCAGCCCCTTATGATAGTGCCAGGTACAACGTGTACCCAACAAAGGGTCTCCATAACGCCTAACCCTGTGACACCCGGGCCGACCTGGCATTTTTCCCCCCGAAAAAAGCACAAGTCCCTCAGGGTACCAGAACAGCAGATCTGCGTCCCTGGCGGACAACGGGTTAACTGACCTGGACCAGCGTGACCAGAACCAGTCCCGTGCCCTAACCACGCCGACATGCCCACTCCAAGAGAGGGGGTAGGTATGCGTGTCGATCTAAAACATGAAAAGAGGGCGCCACCCAGACGGTCCCATTTGTACCGCGCTCAGTGGCCCACCCCAAGGGCGTGAGACCCCTCTACCTATGTTCTGATCTATTCCGTTAACATCCCCCAGATATGAACGAGAATTCATCGAGACAACCTAGTAAACTGGCGCTCGGAAGAGACAAAACTCCATCCCAGTTGCCCTATAAAAACGCTGTTTTAATAATGAGCAACCAAGGCGTACTTAGCCCCCTGCGTGATTCTTAACAGAAACACCCCGAGCCAGCACTATGTACGCGTCGAGACCCAAACACATCAATGGATAGTCTAGCAAGACACCAGACATTGTTCCTCCAAGTCGCCTGGGAGAATGACACAGAGCCGTCGTGCTTCATGTTCTTTCCTCTTTTTATTTAAAAAAGGAAGAAACACAGACTGACATGAATCCCACGTGACGCAGCTGAGGGTAAAAATTGGTTAAATTTTTACATCGCGCCACCCTCGCCACAGGGAGGAGACGGAAATCCTCAGAGAGACTTCCCACGCGAGCTGTATAAATTGAAAAGAATATATTGCAACATTGAGCTATGTAACACTTGGGTTAGGGCTCTTCGAGGAGGAGGCACTGAACCAATACACACTCAATAATCGAATTGAATCGAATACACACACAATAGAGCAGAACTCCTTTTTTGAAGTTCTACTCACCTTGACAATCTGAGGAGGAGGCTCTGAACTCTGAGGAGGCTCCCTCACTGGGAAGGAGAGTCCGAACTCACAGAAGGCACTTCTCCCTGAGGAGGAGCTTCGTGAGGAGGAGCTCTGACAACTCCCTGAAACAGATCCATAACATGGACCTGAACAACCCACGGAAGTCTTGCCAATAGAGACTCGCTCAGTGACGTACTCTATGGCGGGGGAATTTCCGCGGTGCACACGCCCAATCTTTCAGGGCGTGGGACCAGGAAACTCCACCCCCCCCCCCCCACCCTGTAACGTGCCGAATAGCAACGTGACAGGAACCTTGAAGGACAGGGGGTTTTAACCCCTGACCAATCAGAAAAGGGGAGGAAAGGATTACCAGTTCACCCCTTTACGACCCCTCACCCATGATACGATGTAATGACAAGTAGAGCATGACACAGTCATAGCATGCTACATGGAGCGTCTAACAGCCTCACATAGCTCATGTGCTAACCTGCTACCTGAGTTTTACTAAGGAAAAAACACAGAACAGAGAGGGCCCCTTTAAGAGCCCCGGTCCAGACTTACACATGTGCTTCTGTGGGCCAAACCTAACCCAGTTGTAGATCACAAAGACACACACAACCCTTCATCACAACAAAAAATGGCAAAAGTACACTCTTACTACAGAGGAACGCCGTTTTTCATAACGAGAGAAGACAGAAGTCCTCGATTATGTAATGGCCACAGACCTTGCTAAGCACACATGATAAGTGACCAAACAACCTTTTCTTTAGGAAAAAATTGTTTCTCAAGCGGAAAGCACAACCCCAGCAATTTAAGCTGAGGGTTACATCGTATCCCCACAAACACAGTGACACAATATATTGTAACCAAACATGTCTGAGAGGAGGGGGGGGAAGCCCCAGGGAAATCGGGGGGTCACCCCTCCTATCTTACCCTTGATACGACCATGGCGAACAGGCACCTCTGTTAATGTGTGAACATGCTGTTCATTGTCATCACAGGCTGAGAAAAAAGATTCATTCCTCAATCACATGTCACTAAGCATAGCTTTACAGGTTAATTAACCCTCTTAGTTGTGAGTTCACCCACGGTACAACGTTACATGAACACACATGTTCTCATCACAACCAAACCAGTTAATTTTTACACATGTAAAAAACAACGCCGATTTACTACAGAGAGAAAAGCTATACCAGTGACAAGACAATTCACACACAACACGCGTCGTATCCTCAATGTATTGCAGCAACACATGTTTTGGAAACATCGTTATTACAAAACATTTAGAAGGGAAGAAAAGAAGAAGTGTTTAAAGTCCGGTCAGGACTCCTACCTTCACCCTGAGCGCAGGCCGAGAGAACAGCAACACTGGTTAACGGGACACTGAGTTGAACCCAGCATCTCCTGCGTTGGTGACGAGGGTATGTCCGCTACGCCACCCAGCCGCCGTTCTCCATGTTGACGAAGTCCTCGCTGGCACTGGCACCCGGGTGTAGGGTCGACTAACATCCTCTGTCAAAGATGACGTCGTAGTCAGAGTGTTAAAGGCATGTTATAGTCACAGTAACGTTTCAACAGTGTAGCATTAAGCTAACAGCCGTCCGACTGATAGCAACAAGCTAACGTTTACTAGCCTAGTGAACACAACGAGCTAGCGCCGCAGCTAACAGCTGACTGGCTAACAACAGTAGGCCACAAACTAGCATGCCAGCTAAGCAGCTATCACCTGAACTGTACACACCGACATAACAAGCCACACTTCAGACAGGCCGCTGTCCAAGTCCCTCCCCATCCTAAGAGGGAAGAGAAAAAGAAATGTCAAACACAGTTTTCAACTGTGATTTACCAGACATACAGCGGAGCCGGCACAAATTCCCATCCAGGCTGCAGCCGACTTGAGCATGGAACTCCCGATAATGAAGATCCTATGCCCACATTTCCTCGTTAGGGTGTACTTCCACATTTATGTGAAAGATGGGGCCTGCACGGGACAGATAAGCATCCGCTCGTCCAGAGAATCCCGGGTTTTAACCAGGTCTCGGTCGCGGCCCACTAGGTTGACCATCATGGGCGTCAGACCAAGATCCTCCGTCCGCCGCTTAAGAAGCCGAGCAGAGGACCCCAGTCCGGGGTCGGCGTTCGTAAAATTGTCAGCTAACCCCCATAGCATAAGCAGACAACCAGTGCTCGCAAGCAAAACAGTACTCACCCCCCCACGGAAGCACTCAGTTTCTCACAACAGCCGGCGCCTCCCACAGTCCAGCTGTATGACCGGAGGGCCAATACCCATCCAGCCGCAGCAAGGAGGACTGCAGTTGGGGAGTATGTCAGCGGCGCGAGCCCCTAATACGAAAAAGCCGGTGGAGGTCAGAATGATCATCATCTTCCAGACACTCCAGTGATGAAGACAATATCGCCGTATTTTCTCGAAAATAGTGAGAGAGAAAATAAAGATATAATGTCAACGTATCTCCTTGTTCTTCTGTTTTCCTTTCTCCAGCTAATACTTTCTTCCCCGCCAAGTGATTGGTATACAGGCACTATCTTGTGGATGAAATTTGAGAAGGAGATGAGTGTGTGGCCCCACCCCTGCTTATGTAGGTAGCGGATGGGGGTGTGGTCAGACGGATGTTGGTATGTAAAGGTACATTGTGAAGTTTTTATTCAGTGCACGTCACTGGAGTGAGTTGTGTGCAGACTGACGCTGAGCGGAGGCCAGAATGAAATAGAACTGTGTGTGGGCTGAGTGCATCTTTTGAATTTTTTTTTTATTTCCCCCCATAAGGGTCAACACAAAGCAGACACAATGGATAGCCTCTCCTTATAAGGAGCTGGCGGGGTGTTTCTGTATGCAAATGAAGGTGTAGAGAACACGCTTCCAGTTTAAGAATGAGTGACGTTCTTCATTCATCGGAACCGAGCTGCGAAGATTTTGGCCACCCGTTTCACAGGTTCAGGAATCCGGAGGAGGAATTTATGTTAGTACGAACGTTTTACCAAGATAGTTACAAAGGTACTTACGAACATGTTCAATAATGAGGACCATTGTTAGGGCTGTTCCGTCCTCAACTAAATTAATTCTTAATTGATTAACAGTCATATGGGTTTATTGACTGATGGATCGGTTGATTTAATCAACAAATCTGTAAAATTGTGTTTCTATCATGCAATCATGCAGAAGGACCTCTTTGAGTCTAGTGCTCACCAGAGATGGACTCATAATTCTTTCAAGAAGTAACTTTTTCAGCATGAAGGGGAAAAGCATGAAATGTTTCTAATTAGTCTTGTTTTACTAAGATCACATCAACCGATTGATCGACAAATAGGGAGGACAGCCCTAGTTTATTGTTATGTCTCACAAGTATAGTAAAACTAGTGTGTGTGTGTCTGTGAGAGAGAGAGAGAGCGAGTGTGTGTGTGTGTGTGTGTGTGTGTGTGTGTGTGTGTGTGTGTGTGTGTGTGTGTGTGTGTGTGTGTGTGTGTGTGTGTGTGTGTGTGTGTGTGTGTGTGTGTGTGTGTGTGTGTGTGTGTGTGTGTGCGTGCGTGCGTGTGTGTGTGTGTGTGTGTCTTATCTTCTTCCAAAACTCCCAACGCTCATAATCTACCTGTGTAAATAGTGGGTCATGTGACACTGATAGCAAGTGGGTCAGTGTGCTGCCAAGGTTGATAAAACAACAGCCTCTCCTCAGGTAGAAAAGATGACATCATCGACTGTATTTAGCACACAGGCTTATAGGTCACTTGATACAATAGTTCACCTTTCAACTTTGTAATGGTGTCACAGATGATGCCTCATACAGGAAATTGGGGATTTTATATTAGATCTTATTGTACTTATATTTGTATCTTATTTTTGCAATAATATTTTATCTTATTTTCTGATTGTACCCATTCCCCCGGCTTTCTTTAACCCTTTCACTACCACACTACAGAAGGTTAACCCTTTACTATCACACTACAGACCGTCTGTAGTGTGATGGTAAAGGGTTAACCTTCTGTAGTGTGGTAGTGAAAGGGTTAACCCTTTGTTGTGTCGCAGTGAAAGGGTTAACCATTTGGCAGTGTGGTGGTGAAAGGGTTAATAATATATAGGTCCTGTTGAAAACCTGTTTCTTTTTCCCCTGCACCTGTCACCAAACCGGTTCCCAGTGTGCCAGTGGACTACTCACGTGATGGAGGAGGTATAGTCTGAATGCAAATACAGCGTTTACATAACTCACATTAAAACCCAACTGCTTTATCAAGCTAAACGATGACATCAGCAGCTTTTGTCAAATAGATTCACTGCATATACTGTTTTGATAACATTGTTTCATTCATAACACACGACTGAAAATATATAGTTCCCATCGCTGAAAAAAGTCAGTCTGTGTCAATGTAGTAGTTGTACACAAAATCAGCACCACACCTTTAAAATGTAATTAGTATTGTATGTCATTATTATTATTATTTATTATTATTATTATTATTATTATTATTATTATTATTATTATTATTATTATTATTATTATTATTATTATTATTATTATTATTATTATATACGCACACAAAAAGAAGGGATGAAGTCATCACACTCACTCAGAGTAAATAAAGGTTGAACTTCTCAGTAAATGTGTAATATGCTTTTATATGTAATAGGCTCCATATAAAATATAATGAATGTCTTTAGACCAACACTGTTGAAAGAGTACTTGGGCAATATTACTGAACAAAATGATGTCAGATTTGTTATATTGCCCTGTGTGTGGTAGTTAATAGAATATGGCTTTCATCCAGTAACAAAGGAACAGGTGCATCATGTCCTAGCAAATTAAATACTCGAACAAAACCTTACCTATTTTGTAGATTAAAGTAGACGCCGCCCTGTAATAAACATAAAGACATTGTTACCCAGATGTATTGAAAATAAAATAAAAACAAATGTTTTAAATATGTCTGAGGTTTTACAGTATACTTACAGCAGCGTCTTTTAATCCTTCTTGTTTTCAGGTACAGTAAAAAATATCATATTAGCCACGCCTATGACCTATGCAAGCTCTTACATAAAGTTACCACCAGGGGGCGACTGTAGGCCTACCTACCACCCATTCACCTGCCGCAGAACCAGGGAACTACCATGTTTATTTATGTTTGGGGGAGTACTATGTACACTATGTTGCATATATACCCAAATAACAAGTTGGCTAGTAGTGCCATATCAAATATACATTTAAAATGTATTCACTGTATATAGGCTACAGCGTTTTAATATCGATTTAGCAATACAGTGTTCCCCGTATGGATGGATGGAGAGTGCAACAGTGACGCCCCTGACCCCTGACCCGGGACAGGATGGAACAACATCCCTATGCGTCCTCGGTTGCTAGGTTACCCGGAAGAAGAGCCAAGCGTCAATGTCATTGCTTTTTTCTTTTCTTTTTATCATAATAATACAACTCTTTTCAGTGTCTGTTTGATTTGCAGTGAACGCCTTCTTGCAGACAGTGACCCCTGACCTCCGCACACTCACAGTAAGGAGAACCATAGATATATCTATGAGGAGAACTACTTCCATTCGCAGGCATTCGGGCTTTTATTGTGAAGTCTGGCATCAAATTTTTTTACCGTATCTGTGTCGTCATTGTTGCTACGCGCACACGCTTTTAGAGATCAATAAATGAAGCGGTGGAAATGTCAATTAAATCATGCTGCAACCTAACCTATATTTTAGTTTTCGCAGGAGTCATCGGTGATGCTGATGACAGATTCTATTTCCGCTGTATGTCGCTATAGGGTTGAATACACTCGCATGCGATTATTATAATAAACATGATCACTGGATGGTATTATTCGCCGATCATCATCCGCCCAACAACCGTTGCAGCTATTCTGCGTGGATTCCGCTCCTAGCTCACTGTCCCTGCTGCTGCTAGCCAGGCTGGGGGGCTGTCTCTCAACAACACTCTGCTGCTGGTAGGTCAATAAATATAGCAGGGACGCAACTTTGTATTTTCTTTTGGTATTGCTTCAAGTCCCTTGATTGACAAACTGTTTGACATTGATTGTCAAATGTATACTCTTTTTTAGACTATTTTTGTATCACAAACAGTACTGTATTTGCAAATCTGGTATGTCATAAATGTATAGATGTAGCAGTACTGTCTATCTGTATGTCATGTATGTCATGTTATGGTGAATTGAAAATGGGGGACCCTGATGTAAACAAGACGAAAGTCTTTCTCTGGTCTGCATCCCCTTAACAATTGTGTGTATTGAGCCGTACTGTACTGTACCCATTCTGCAATCTGTTAATAAAGTTTTCAATCAATCAATCAATCAATTGATTCATTGTCTCGTGTACGTGTGCGTCCGTCCCAGTAGGAGCCAGCAGGCACTATGGCCGGTAGGGTGAAGTGGGTCACGGACATTGAGAACTCGTCCGTGCTCATCAACAACTTCGACAAGAGAGGATGGATTCAGGTGACAGACAGCGAGGACTGGAACTTCTACTGGTAGGCTTGCAGTCTGACAGTGTTATTATTACACCTGAAGCCTCTTTATCCAGTCAGCCCCTATCCCAGGCAACAGGGGGACATCCCAGGAATCCCAAATCCCAGGAATGTTTTATCAACTAGGAATACACCAACACGCCAAGTTTTCACTGCTGATACCTAAATTGTAAGTGTCGGCTTACACTTAGAAACTGGCCCCTGTAAATGTCCTAACGCAACCCCCTCCAATGTACAATAAATGTCCTATTAAACCCAATAATACACGAAACCCTCTTCTTGGGACCAAGTAAGGCTTCTAGTCGATAATCCAATGTACAGTTACCCCACCCCGCCTACCCAACCCAACCCACCCCACCACCTACAATGTACAGTTTCCCCTCCTACCAACCTTCTACCTACCAACCTCCTCCAGTGTACAGTTTCTTCGTCAAATGTATATACTCTCTTTTTTAGACTCTTCTTGTATCAAAAACAGTACTGTATTTGTAAATCTGGTATGTCATAAATGTATAGATGTAGCAGTACTGTCTATCTGTATGTTGTGTATGTCATGTTATGATGAATTGAAAATGGGGGACCCTGATGTAAACAAGACGAAAGTCTTTCTCTGGTCTGCATCCTCTTAACAATTGTGTGTATACTGTATTGTACCCATTCTGCAATCTGTTAATAACATTTTCAATCAATCAATCACTGATAACTGATCCATTACTTTTACTAAAGTCAACACTGGAGACCATTAGGTTGGGGTCATTGGGGCAAACAAATATTTACAGTTTACATAGTGGGATCCATAGTTCTCCACTAGACAGATCTAGTATCCTTTTATGTGTGTGAGAAGGGTAGAATATCCTGTTTGAGAGACCAATATCTGATACTTCATATTTAGCTTTTTTCCTGTTCACTTGTTGAGGAGGACTCCTATCCGAGCTCCGGGAGGGTCATCAAGGAGAAGCCGCCTATTCTCAGTCCTTGCCCCACAATGGTGGAACGAACTGCCCACCACAGTTAGGACAGCGGAAACCCGTCCAATCTTTCCCCTTGACTAAAGACGCACTTCTTCAACCATTATCTGAAATGAAGAAAAAAAAATATATATATATTCTAACCCTAACTAACCTTACTGTCATGCACTTGTCCTAATAATTTATTATTATTAGTAATAAACTAACCTACACTGTAGCACTCAACACTTTGATGAACATTGTTACTCAGCTGATAGAGTTGTACCCTTCCTGATGGCTTGTCGTACAGAACTTATAAGTCACTTTGGATAAGAGCGTCAGCTAAATGACTAAATGTAAATGTAAATGTAGTAGGGAAGCATGGGTCACCACTGTAAACCTTGGGATTATTTGACCTCTGACCCCTGTGCAGGATGAGCATCCAGACCATCAGGACCGTGTTCAGCGTGGACACAGGCTACCGGCTGTCAGACAAGCAGACTGTCAACCACTTCCCCAACCACTACGAGCTGACCAGGAAGGACCTGATGATCAAGAACATCAAACGCTACCGCAAGGAGCTGGAGAAGGAAAGCAACCCGCTGGCTGAGAAGGACGAGAACGGAAAATATATTCATTTAGGTAGGCAGGGCTCTAACTAAAGAAATTCCTGGTCGACCAATAGTCATAGGATTTTGTCAACTGATTGTATAGTTTTTTTTTTTTTTTATCTACTTTTTCTCCCCATTTTTTTCAATTTTTCTCCCATCCCAATTTTCGTATTATCCAATTGTACCCTCCCCTGTCTCGAACGCTGTTAGACCATGCCTCCCACTGGTCGGCTGCAATGTGGACGAAGCCTTGCATCACGTGTCCCCTACGGTACTCGAGGAAGCAGCCGTCTCATCTTTTCACCTGTACAGCGCGGTCTCTCAGTGGCGAGGAGTAACGCGTGGGAGGCTCACGCTGCCCCCGATACTTCCTGATTCTGCTGTACAGGCGCACCAACCGACCTGTAGGAGTCGCTGTCCACAACGTCCGATCCCCACCCACCGGCTTTCCCACCCCCTAATACTGCCAATTGTGTTAGTATGAACGACCAGCCAAGCTGGTAGCAACGCCGAGAGCTGGGCTCGAGCCCAGAATCTCCTGCGTTAGTGGCGAGCGCCTTGCCCACTGGGCCACTTAGCCGCCCCAACTGATTGTATAGTTGATTTAATAGATACATCTGTGAAATTGTGTTTTACACATACGATCATGTGTAAATCTTGTGTTTGCCAGCGATATGCTTATTTTTGAAGAAATTACTTTGCATGTCGCTCTGCGACACACAGCATTGTGTGTATTGTTATTATTAATTTGTACATAACAACATTGTTATTACTAATATATAATCGAATTAAATTCTAAATCGTATTACAGACTCTGGGAAAATATATATAGAATAAAATACATATAAAAACACCATAAAAATCATAGTTTAAAAGAGAAAAAGAAAGAAAAAGAAGAAAAGAGAAAAAGATAATACAAATTGGTAATTGGTAATTGTGGGCAAATATGTCATGAAAGAAAGGGGGAAGGGATCTTTTTAAAGAACTATACACAAATAAACCAATCTGGAGGTGATTCACTTGATAAACACTGAGGATACCTAACTTAAGAAATAGAGGCTGAGAAGAATGACTTCGATGTACACAGCTGATTATTCTTAGAGCTTCTTCTTTCTGTCTGTTGTTTTTCTCACACAGATGCACACATAGAGAGCATTAAATGTGCCTTAGGTCATCGACACATATCACAACCTCTTGTTAACATTCTCCAAAACCATTACTAATGCCAAAGCTTCTTTCTTTCACCATAGGATCGAGGCCTCTGCCAAGAATCTTCGCAAACTGCATGCTACCATGTCCTCCCTCCTCACTCCCCCACCCCCTCCTCCCTCATCTTTTTCTGCCGAAGACTTTGCGATCTTCTTTGAGGAAAAAGTGGAGAACATCCGCAGCTCCTTCTCCCAACCCCCACCCATTCCAAACACTGAATTGAGAACCTCATCCTTCACTCTGTCATCTTTCTCTCCCATTACAGAAGCCGAGACCCTGACACTGGTAACGTCGAACCGTCCGACTACATGCCAGCTGGACCAGCTACCCTCCCCACTCCTCCAGACCATAGCACCGGACATCCTCCCATTCCTAACTGCAACCATCAACTCCTCACTCAACTCGGGGGTGGTCCCCACCTCCCTAAAACAAGCCAGAGTCACACCCCTCATAAAACACTTGAACGTGCTGTATCCAACCAACTTACTGCGTATCTCTTACAGAATGACCTCCTAGACCCCAATCAGTCTGGCTTCCGGACTGGCCACTCCACAGAAACGGCCCTCATTACGGTCACAGAGGCACTTCACTTAGCAAAAGCGAAAGGCCTCTCCTCTGTTCTGATTCTCCTAGATCTATCTGCAGCCTTCGACACAGTCAACCATCAGATCCTCCTCACGGCCCTCGCAGGAATGGGAGTGGCTGGATCTGCGCTGACATGGCTGACATCATACCTCAATGACCGCTCCTACCAAGTGTCATGGAGAGGGACTCTGTCGGCCACCCGCCCCCCTGCGGACGGGTGTCCCCCAGGGCTCGGTCCTAGGACCCCTTCTCTTCTCCCTCTACACTAAATCACTGGGTAACATTATCACGTCTCATGGCTTCTCGTATCATTGTTATGCCGATGATCTTCCTCTCCTTCCCTCCCTCAGATATCCACGTCTCTGAGCGGATCTTGGCCTGTCTGTCCGACATCTCCGCCTGGATGACGACCAACCACCTCAAACTGAACCTAAGCAAAACAGAATTGCTCCACCTGCCGGCCAAATCCTCCCCCCTGACCGACCTCTCCATCACAGTCGAGAATGCAGCTGTGACCGCGTCCCCGACCGCCAAGAACCTTGGTGTTGTCCTCGACGACCAGTTGAACTTCTCCGCTCACATCGCAGCGACAACCAGAACCTGCAGATTCCTCCTGAGCAACGTCAGAAGGATCTGCCCCTTCCTGACAAAAGAAGCCACCCAACTCCTCGTCCAATCAACAGTCATCTCCCGCCTCGACTACTGCAACGCACTGCTAGCTGGCCTCCCGGCCACTGCCACCAAGCCTCTTCAACTCATTCAAAATGCAGCGGCCCGCCTGATCTCAAACCTACCGAAGTCGGCCCATGTCACCCCACTTCTTAGGGACCTGCACCGGCTCCCCATTGCTGCACGTATCCGCTTCAAGGCCCTCGACCTAGCATACCGTGCGGCAAAGGGAACCGCTCCCGCCTACCTCCGGTCAATGGTCTCTAACTACACACCCTCAAGACCCCTACGCTCTGCATCTTCTGGCCGCCTCAGACCCACTCATATCCCAGCTCCGGGAGGGTCATCAAAGAGAAGCCGCCTATTCTCAGTCCTTGCCCCACAATGGTGGAATGAACTACCCACCCCAGTTAGGACAGCCGAATCCCGTCCAATCTTTCGCCGTCGACTAAAGACGCACTTCTTCAACCATTATCTGAAATTAAAAAAAAATCAAAAATGTAAAATTATAATCTAACCCTAACTAACCTTACTGTCATGCACTTGTCCTAATATACTAACCTACACTGTAACACGCAACACTTTGATGAATATTGTTACTCAGCTGATAGAGTTGTACCCTTCCTGATGACCTGTCGTACAGTACTTGTAAGTCGCTTTGGATAAAAGCGTCAGCTAAATGACTAAATGTAAATGTAATAGGTAAAATCCAGCCACTAGATGTCGCACTAAAGCACCAACATGTCATTTATTGAATCAGGTGCATTCCACCTTTCTAAAAGCTCTGTGGGTGTCGATTTTCCCGCTCTTAATGACTGACGCCACTAAATGTATTGATTGATTGATTGAAAACTTGAATTAACAGATTGCAGAATGGGTACAATAGAGTATGGCTCAATACACACAATTGTTAAGGGGATGCAGACCAGAGAAAGACTTTCGTCTTGTTTACATCAGGGTCCCCCATTTTATTTATTTTTTTATCCACCTTTTCTCCTCCTGTTTTTTCTGTATTTTTCTCCCATCCCAATTTAGATTCATTCAATTCATAATGACATTTATGACATACACAACATACAGATATACAGATATAAAAATCTAATCTAATCTAATCATGACATTTATGACATACAGATAGATATACAGTGCTAAAACGTGTTTTAATCTCTGTCCCGTGTCCTTGTGTGTGTGTTCACAGACTTTGTCCCTGTGACGTTCATGCTCCCTGCGGAGTATAATCTGTTCGTGGAGGAGTTCCGGAAGAGTCCGTCCAGCACCTGGATCATGAAGCCCTGTGGGAAGGCCCAGGGCAAGGGCATCTTCCTCATCAACAAGCTCTCCCAGATCAAGGAGTGGTCCAGAAACTGTCGTACCTCCACGTGAGTTCCTACTGCTTCTTCATCATCATCATCATTGATGTAATTATCATCATCATCATCATCATCATCATCATCATTTAATCATCCTACACACACACATTTGATTTGAATCTACAGATTACATAAATTTGTATTTGATTTGATTTTTATTTGTCTCGAACATAGAAACATAAAACAAGTTTAAAAAACTAAAAGGTAAATAGTCAAAGACTATTTCCATACAATAAGTGTTCGAGAAGGAACAGGGGGAAGTAAAAAACGTATCAACCCCTGCCCCTTCCTTACAATATTTTACATTATAATTGAATACAAATACAAATAATATAACAATGAAAAATAAAATAAAAGTACAGTTTTTTATATATCCAATTATCCAAATGAGAAAAATATGTATTAGGCAGCAGTCACATTACTGCTCAAGCTCCTCTCTCATTTGAATATTTACAGAGTTTCTTTATGCTTTTGTATAAATCTTATGGGTAAATCTTATCCGCCTGCATCCTCCTCTTTTGGAAACAGAAGCACACACACACACACACACACACACACACACACACACACACACACACACACACACACACACACACACACACACACACACACACACACACACGCACACACTCACACACACACAGCCCTGGTGTCCTCTTCCTGTGGTTGCCACTGGTTTGCATGGTGCTGCATGTTATCTCTTCAGTCAGGTACTGCTCCACTAACCCTGTTTGGTCAGACGGTACTCAGACTGTCGGTTAGGTGTGTATCATAGCTGAACAATTCTATAAAGCCTTGAATGTAATTCTTGGAAAATTGCTTGTTTAAATTATAGGCCTACTAAACCACAATGGTCTTATTCGGCAAGCATTTTTATTTATAAAATGCTGGAACTGTTGATAGTGAAAAGCCAGATCTACAGTATGAGAGAATGTCAACAAGAAGGTATTATTAATAATGGACCTTGTACAAATTCTGTCACCCTCCTAGATTGATTCAGACCATCTGATGCAATGCTTATTCAGCGATTCTGGTACAAGACAACAGCGCTAGAAATATGCCACCTCTGTGTTGGGCTGTTGGATGAGCCAGAATGACTGAATATATCATCAGTCCAGACGGGTGACTGACGTGCTTTTAGCTTATAATGCACTTGGTCCACTGAGCCATTTAGTTTTTTCCTCATGTGTTTTTTGCCCATAGGTTTGTAGCGGCCTCTAGTGGCAAGGAGGCCTATGTCATCTCCCTGTACATCGACAACCCGCTGCTCATAGGAGGAAAGAAATTTGACCTGCGGCTCTACGTTCTCGTGACGACCTACCGGCCCCTCAAATGCTACGTGTAAGTTATTACATAGGAACTAGTGCTGTCAATAGATTACATTTTTTTTACTAATTCATCTCACAATTTTCTGTAATTAATCTAGATTAATCTTTTAAGACCGAAGCTTGTAACAGATATTTACTTGAGTAAAATCATGGAATTAATCTAGAATCAACACAAAGAAAGTACATTTAGATTCAAAGACTATTTTAATAGCTTTGTTTGATCTTTGAATACAGTTTCTCTCCTGTGAAATACAAATGTTCAACAAAACCATCAACATTGACTCAGCTTTAAAGACCTCTCCAATCCGCGGCGCTAACAGAAATCAAAACAACCCAGTGCAGATTGGTTTAGAGGACGATAATGTCTTGTATGAACTACCAGTAATATAAATCATATTAACAACAAAAATGTGTTCCATCTTCATGTCAGATGATTTTCAAAAAGGTGCATGAGTCGATGCAAAAAAAGAACAAGCAAAGATACTGCTGAAAGTTCAGAACGTTGAAAATGTTTCACTCCATAGATTAATCTAGATTAAAAAAAATAACGCTTTAAATCATTTTAATTAATCTCCAGAATTAAAGCATTAACTTTGACAGCCCTAATAGGAACATAATGATAATGAAGGAAGGTTCTTGCCCAGTTTTATACAATGGGTAGTTTCTGCCAAGCTATTTGATTGGTCCATGACCTATGTAATACATCCCACCATACAGATCAGATTTTATTTTATTTTATTTTATTTTATTTTATTGACATTGTACAAGTATAAGTACAGAGTACAATGAAATGAAGTTGGCATTTAACCAGAGTGAAAACTGCAAAGTATAATATAGTATAAAGTGCATTGCAATCTACAGTATAACGTGAGTATGTGGAGTACAGTATTATATGACAAAACTACAGAGTAAATATGTTAAGCTAATGTATGTACTGTATTATTATATACAGTGGTACAAGTATGATTACACTATGGTAATAAACCAGTCTAGCCGGTGGTTTAACTAATATAAGTAGGTGTGGATATATGTGTTATTGTACATAGTTATTATACAGTGTTATATGGATAGATTATAGATTGGATATAGTGGTATGATGAAAGAAGGTATGAGTACAGTGTAAGACAGTTGTAGGCAGTGTAGGCAGTAGATAAGTATTGATTGAGTATAGGCAACAGAGTTCACAGTTCATATGGTATTGATTGAGTATCGGCAACAGAGCCTTGAGTATCTAGGCAACAGAGTTCAGAGTTCATATGGTAGGGATTGGATTGGATACAGTTAATGAATCTCTTATTTATTGTATTATCCAGTAGCTACAGTGCATTGAAGTAAACCTTCATAAATATTATATACATTTGATCAGTTAAAGCCTTGCAGATAGGCCAACACTAGAGACGGATTAAGGCGAGACAGTACCCCTAATAGGCAAAAAAATAATTTGAATAGATATCACTATGAAATTTCCCCAGTTTGTTATGTATATAAACTAAGAAAAAATATATTGCAAGTTTTCTGCATTTTATGTTTATATATGCAAATTAGGCACCTCCTCATTAAATATGCGCACATTTGCATGTATCGCCAAGACTCGCATCACCAACATGGATAATGCCAGATTCAAAAACTTGGTTTCATTTTGTTGATACTGTACATTCAAAAACAAACTTTTTCCAGAAGGGATTGTGGCTATGTCCTCTTATCAGCCCATACATCAGGAAATACTGTCTACTGTCATAAAAAGAATCTATTTTCGCCTAGTTTTGGTATAAAATGTACTATATACCCGGCTATGATTGATATATCAACAAACCCTTTTGTAATTAGAAGCAGGATATGGATGGGAAGAAATGTGGAAAGTTTGGTGTGTGTGGGTACTAGGGAAATGGAGTTACAAGACTTTGTGTGTAAGTAAAATGCATAAAAACTCGTTTTTGAGAAAACTACCTCAAAGTTGATCTATGGACACAATCAGACAAAATGAAGTAAAATAAACAACTAATTGTGTGTTTTCGATATTGTATTGCCACTAGTTTGAAATAAGACATGTTAAGGAAGCAAAATATAACAAAATCTCAATATCGTCGAGAGAGAGAAAAAAGCAAAAAGGCGATTTTTGGGGGTACTGTCTCACCTTAAATCATCATAGAAATATACAGTGAAGCTACCATGATTATTATCTCGGTATGAATGAATGAATGAATGATTTTATTTCGGTCTTCTTTTACAAATCATAGTAGTAGAATATTTTAAAAAACGAAAAAAGATAAAATGACCGAAAAGGTGTAGGCTGAAGCCGAGGCTTATAATTGCCTACCCTTTTTACATTACACTATTTACAAAAAGAAAAAGAAAAAAAGGAAACATAATTCAGCACATCATTTAGCAAAGGTTACAAACATTTCGTAGTTTTTTATGTACAAAACGTATATACACATTTATTTATGTTAAATTTTTTACATGTTTTTTTCTTTTTCTTCCCCCCCCCCCCCCTTTAACCGTCGGTAGTGTGATAATAAAGGGTTAACCTTCTGTAGTGTGGCAGTGAAAGGGTTAACAGATATACATTGACTAAAAAAACACTTGTTGTGTGCTCTGTGCTCGTCCCTCCCAGGTACAAGCTGGGCTTCTGCAGGTTCTGCACAGTGAAGTACACGCCCAGCACCAGTGAGCTGGACAACATGTTTGTCCACCTCACCAACGTGTCCATCCAGAAACATGGGGTAAGTCTGTATTAGGGATGCACCGATCCCATATTGATATCGGATATCGGCCCCGATATGACTAAAATAGCTAGATCGGGTATCGGAGATAATAAAAAAATTTATTATTTCATTTCTTTTATAATATATTTTCTTTTTTGTTATTTAATTTTAATAATAAATAACAATTCGGGCGGCTAGGTGGTGTAGTGGGCAAGGCGCTCGCCACCAATGCAGGAGACGCTGGGTTCGAGCCCAGCTCTCCGCATTGCTATCAGCTTGGCTGGTCGTTCATTCTAATACAATTGGCAGTATTAGGGGGTGGGAAGCTGATGGGTGGGGATCGGACGTTGTGGACAGCGACTCCTACAGGTCGGTTGGTGCGCCTGCGCAGTAGAATCAGGAAGCAACGAGGGCGGCGTGTCCCTCCCACTCAGACCCTCGCCGCTGAGAGATCGCGCTGTGCAGGTGAAAATATGCGACGGCTGCTTCCTCGAGTACCGGAGGGGACACGTGATGCAAGGCTTCGTCCACATTGCAGCCGGCCTGTGGGAGGCATGGCCTAACAACGTTCGAGACAGGGGAGGGTAGAATTGGACGATACGAAATTGGGGAAGGGAGAAAAATAGAAAATGGGGAGAAAAAGTAGATAAAAAAAATATAATAAATAACAATTCAATACATTTATATCTATGTGTTAATTTGTTACATTTAGTTAAGTTGCACAAAACATTGTTCCTTGCAGCAGTATTAAAAAAAAGTGAAGAACATTTTGAATGAAATATGTCATAGATAATAAGATATGTCATATCATATTGTCATTCGTTATACTGTCAAAAGTAATTGTGATATAGTATTTTGGGCATTTATATTATATGTATGTAACTATGTATTATATGTATATGTATATGTATATGTATATGTATATGTATATGTATATGTATATGTATATTATTGCCAGCAGGAATACATGGGGTCTTCAAGGTCTTTGTTGCATAGTCATTTAATGGCAGAACCATATCACAATAACGGCTTGTGTTATTTATTCTACTAGTGCAGTGCCCGTTCAAAATGTGTACGTTCAGAACGGGCCAATGTCCTGGCCCCCGGTGTGTTGCCAAGTGGGAAGTCTGTTGGATGAACGGCCCCCGGTGTGTTGCCAAGTGGGAAGTCTGTTGGATGAACGGCCCCTGGTATGTTGCCAAGTGGGAAGTCTGTTGGATGATCGGCCCCGGTATGTTGCAGAGTGGGAAGTCTGTTGGATGAACGGCCCCTGGTATGTTGCCAAGTGGGAAGTCTGTTGGATGAACGGCCCCCGGTGTGTTGCCAAGTGGGAAGTCTGTTGGATGAACGGCCCCCCGGTATGTTGCCAAGTGGAAAGTCTGTTGGATGAACGGCCCCCGGTGTGTTGCCAAGTGGGAAGTCTGTTGGATGAACGGCCCCCCGGTATGTTGCCAAGTGGGAAGTCTGTTGGATGAACGGCCCCTGGTATGTTGCCAAGTGGGAAGTCTGTTGGATGAACGGGCCCTGGTATGTTGCCAAGTGGGAAGTCTGTTGGATGAACGGGCCCCGGTGTGTTGCCAAGTGGGAAGTCTGTTGGATGAACGGCCCCTGGTATGTTGCCAAGTGGGAAGTCTGTTGGATGAACGGGCCCTGGTATGTTGCCAAGTGGGAAGTCTGTTGGATGAACGGCCCCTGGTATGTTGCCAAGTGGGAAGTCTGTTGGATGAACGGCCCCCGGTATGTTGCCAAGTGGGAAGTCTGTTGGATGAACGGCCCCCGGTATGTTGCCAAGTGGGAAGTCTGTTGGATGAACGGCCCCCGGTGTGTTGCCAAGTGGGAAGTCTGTTGGATGAACGGCCCCCGGTGTGTTGCCAAGTGGGAAGTCTGTTGGATGAACGGCCCCTGGTATGTTGCCAAGTGGGAAGTCTGTTGGATGAACGGCCCCCGGTATGTTGCCAAGTGGGAAGTCTGTTGGATGAACGGCCCCTGGTATGTTGCCAAGTGGGAAGTCTGTTGGATGATCGGCCCCGGTATGTTGCCAAGTGGGAAGTCTGTTGGATGATCGGCCCCGGTATGTTGCCAAGTGGGAAGTCTGTTGGATGAACGGCCCCCGGTATGTTGCCAAGTGGGAAGTCTGTTGGATGAACGGCCCCCGGTGTGTTGCCAAGTGGGAAGTCTGTTGGATGAACGGGCCCCCGGTATGTTGCAGAGTGGGAAGTCTGTTGGATGAACGGGCCCCTGGTATGTTGCCAAGTGGGAAGTCTGTTGGATGAACGGGCCCCCGGTATGTTGCAGAGTGGGAAGTCTGTTGGATGAACGGTTCTCGAGAAAACAGAGATTCCTTCTATTTGAGTGAGATGATGAAACATCCTGGTAAATGGACTGTATTTATATAACTTAGTGCTTTTATCCAAAGCGCTTTACAACTTGTGCCTCACATTCACCCGTTCACGGCAGAGTGAAGGTGGAGGTGCCAACCTGCTCAGTTAGTTAGGGGTTAAGCGTCTTGCTCAACCCCTCGAACCGGGAACCTTCCGATTGCCAGACGACTAGGGCTGACCTTCGAAGATTTTTTTGGCAATCGAAGCTTCGGGGCCGAAGCTTCGGAAAGAAAAGAAAAAAATATATATATATATATATTAATTATATTATTATTATTATTATTATTATTATTATTATTATTATTTGAATCTTATGTTGTGCGACTTGTACAGCACTTTGGTAAACTTTGTTGTTTTT